>NC_037536.1:18147622-18148893 GCF_001531365.2 Cynara cardunculus var. scolymus | reverse complement strand
TATAAACAGAATAATTATCTCAAAAATAATATATCATATTTATTTAAGAAGTATTTTACTATATATAATTTAATAAGAAAAAGTAAACAAAAAAAGTTTTTCTAACTCGTAGCAAGAAAAGTGAAAATCATTAATAATAATTTGAAATAAGTTTTTTTTTAGTCATATCATTAACATGATGCGTCATTAACATCAACTCATTTAAGTCAAAGAAGCAAAAAAAAAAAAAGTAAGGATTGTTAACCAATTTAAAAGTTAGCAAGTTACTTATTATATAATGAATAAAGTTTTTAAAGTTATCTTAATAAAAAAATGATCTAAAGTCACATTATTGTAATAAAATTTTATAAAAGTAAAATATTATAATAACAAAATTTACTAAATTATTTAACTATTTCATGCATGTAAACTTATTATTATTAGTATTATTATATTTGTAAAATAAAAAGGGAGGGTTGATTTGGTCAAAGAAGCCGAAGCCGAAGGGAGGGAACGGCGTCAAAAGACAGCTTTGTGGGAAAGCTTAAAATAAGCCGCGCCCCGCTCCCCGATGCTGACACCACGCCTTACGTTCTTTGCCAAAAATACCTCCTTCTTTGCCTCTTTCCCGTTTTGGAAATTAATTAAAATGGTTTTGTTGGTTTTGTGTTTTAGTCATTTTTTTACAAGGATTGTCAAAATAGTTTTAGGACCGTAATTTTAAAAAAAAATTACGGACCTAGATGGAAAATGTAATTTTTTTAATTATCTGAGTGAGAAATATAATTTTTTTTTTGCAAACAGAGATAGAAAATGTTTTTTTTTTTGTCTTTTAACTAGGTTAACAATTGCAGACGTGGGTTTTACGAACCTATAGCTACTTTGGCAAACTTGGAGAAAAAAAATGAAAGAGGTGAAACCAACCCTGAAAAATGTTTATTTTAATATATTTCCTCCCATTTTATTCAAAGATAAATCAATAAAAAATATTGAAACGAGTAAACTTTAATTTTGGTCTTTGAGGTTTAGTAAGATGTTTGAAAGTTGGATCCAAGTTTTGATAAGTCTAGAAATCGTTTTTAAGGTTCTCATTTTTGTTATGAAAACAGTCTTCATCGCTAACTATGTTAACAATCTCCGTTGGAGTGAGGTTGATTTAGTTTTTTTACCTATTTTTTTAAATATTTTTAAAAAAATATAATATGTAATTCATATATTATTCTTAAATTATATATTATTATTTTTTTCTAAATCGTATATATTGTTTATTTATTACTATTATATATTATTTT
>NC_037536.1:18132287-18147569 GCF_001531365.2 Cynara cardunculus var. scolymus | reverse complement strand
AAATATAATATATAGTTTACAAAATAATATATCAATTCATATATAAATTTAAAAAACTATAATATATAATTTAAGAAACAATATATAGATTATATATTACACTTTTTAAACATATATAAGAAAATGGATAAAAAGATTAAATCGACGGAGATTGTTAACGGACTTAATGATGATGGACCATTTTCAAAGTAGAATGAGAATCAGAACGATGATTTCTAAATTTATCAAAGTTAAGATCTCACTTTCAAATATTTCACTAAATTTCATTAGTTCTAACTAACCATACAAATATTATGTTAATATAAAATATAAATTTAGTAGAAAAATAGTAAAAAATTGAGATTCATTTTGAATGATGGATTTTATGTTGTATTAGTATTAAGAACATAACTCAAAATATAAATATAAATACGTAATTAAAGTATTTCAATTTTAAAACGAGAATATTATGTGTCGGCACATATCAAATCACAAAGTGGAATCCTCTTAATTTTCTTTCCACTGCTTTAGGACAATAGCATAAAAACTCTACCAACATACTCTATTTTTAACTCATCTCACTTTACTTTTTAGTCTATGTTTTATGCACAAGGTTTATATATATACACATATTTATGATCATGTAAGACCAACATGTTTTCATGAGATTTGTGAGACCATTTTTTTATACTTGAAAATTCACAGCAAAATATTGTGAATATAACTTTTACAGTGTTTTTGTTGTGAATGTTTGGCCTTTTTTTACTTTCACAATGTTTTGCTGTGAAGTTTCAAGTATAAAAAAATGGTCTCACGTGAACTCAACCATATATATGTGTGTATGTGAGAGAGAGAGTAAGGATTGGTTTTTGACCAAAAAAATCATTATGCATATACGTAAGGATTCCACATGGAATGCCACAATCTTTTAAATTCTAAAACCTTATACACATGCATAAGGATTCCTTTTTTGGGTGAAAGCCAATTCTATACATATGCGTAAGGCTTTCACAAAACAAAAGATTAGTTAACAACTAAACTAAATTGATGTCTGAAAATGGGTATAAAAAAGAACTTGGGAGATGAGCTATTTTTCTCTTATTTTGTTCATACAATTTTACACAAACATAATATGTTTCATTATTCTAAGTAAATGAGTGAAGCATTATACATAATATGTCGGTTACGAAGGGAGAAGATAAGAAAAGGCCTACTCATGATCTTGGTTGTTAGTAGATTCATGGAGGTTGGACACTCAAACTCTTGCTATGCTACATATTCAATTCTAATTATATGTTTCTAATATTTTATTTTAAAGCAAATAAAATATTAAATTAAGATGGACATGGAGGAAGCTTCCCTAGATTTGATTGTGCATGAATCCAGGTTTTTTTTTGGTTAAAAATTAAAAATAAAAATGGGCCATTAGTCTTAATCTATTTATAAGGTTACCGGTGATTATTGCGATATATTTAATTTATTTGCTTCCAAACAAAACCAATCACTTTTTTTAGTCATGGAATACAAAATTGATTAATATATATATATATAGTCATAGGTCAGTTTTGAAAAATGGTAAATATTTGATAAGTAAATAAGTGATCTTAGCTTTCATACGGTTAAGATCGAATTTTACTGGTCAAGAATTGTGGTGTTTTGACTAGTTAGGAATTACGACTTTAACTGATCAAAATCTGCAATTATGCAAGAAATAGAGGAGGTAATTTTGTAACTTTTACAAATAGGTAGCAAACGGGTTCATATGTGAATATGTGTGATTCACATATGAACTATATGTTTATACGTGAACTCATATATATAATTCACATTTGAACTAATTAACTGATTCATATATGAACTAATAAACTGATTTATATATGAATTATATGAACTAATAAACTGATTCATATATGACTTATATAAACTGAATCACATATGAACATGTGGGTTCATATGTTAATCAGTTAAATAGTTCTATATGAACTAATTAACGGGTTCACATATGAACATATGTGAATCACACAGATTCACATATGAATTCGTTTGCCGGCTATTTGTAAAAGTTACAGAATTACCTCTCTATCTTCTGCATACCTATGCAAGGAATTATCTGGTGTTTCACAGTTAAAGCCGTAAATGTTGACAAGATAAAAGACTAGGATCAATTCTTTAATTTCAAATACTTACCATTTCTCAAATGAATTTCCCTATAAATATGTATAAGCGAAGGATCGTGTGAAAATGAAAGTTATGGTAAGAAACGAAAGAAGATATCTAAACTTTTGATCATTTTTAATCTAACGCCTACTCATGAATTGCAATTTAGAAAGAAATTGATCTTGGTGCACCTCATTAGTGTTGACATCAATCTAAGGGTTTTAATTGTTTGACATGAACTTTTTAATCTGTTGTCATTTTAATTGTTTAAATGGAAACCTTGTAATGATATTATTTTGTCATAAAAATAATTATTTTGTTATAATTATATAAATTAATCAAAATATATAAACAACTCATTAGAGACATTTTACTTGTTATGTTTTGTCTATTTCTGTCTTACCAAACATTAAACAGTTGTTTTATCATATCATGTCCTATCTAGTTTAATGACTACTTGACTAACATGAAGGATTAATTTGTGTTTCAAAAAGAAATTAAGCACCACTTATGTACCTTATAAATTTTAAAGACCAATACCCAAAAAAAAACAGTATACATGTAATTCCCTATTAATTTAAAAAAGATTTAGAGTAAAATACTTTAATTAAGATTGTGTATTGTTAAAAAGAAATCCTCAACCATCTGACTTCAATTTAAAAAAAAATATTCATGGAATCTTCTAGACTAAACTTGAGATTGATTTCCCACACAAATCAAAATCACAAACTACCCATTATATTATATTTTATATTTTATATTTTATTAAATAAAATATAAATTGGAATAATATTATATATATAGTTCGTGAAATGCAAGCAAAAGTATACGTTGGTTTCACGTGTTTTATGAGTTGTACCATTCGCTTTTTTATTTGTATACTTGCTTCGTTTTAATCATTAAAATCAAATGATGTATTAGTTGGTTAAAGATTGTATAATGCTTCAAGGATCATGTTTTTATATAAAATTAAGATTTTATATATATATATACAACTTGAAGTCCATCTCTTGCTACATGGATCTCTACGAGGACTCGAATCGAAGTCTATATAATTAATTAAGATTCAACACAATCATCAATCAATAAAATCAATTTCTTATTTTCTTGTGTTAATTTATATATTATTATATAATTACAAGATATTAGTAATAATAAAATATGTTTATATATATGTAGGCAGATTCAGTTGTGACTCTAACTCTCGTTGTAACACGGAGGAAACAAAAGAACGTGTCACGTATTACTGACGTTCACGAGATAATTATTATGAATTGTGTATCATTTATCGTGAATTTTTGAAAAATTCACATGTATTATTCATGATAAACAAGGATAAATAAGAACAAGCGTCGCGTTCTCATTTGTCTCGTTCATAACGAAAATTAAGTTCCCGTCTGGATGTTTAATGGATTTGGTTTTTAAAAGTTTACCAATGTTTACATGCATCATGTATATTTCTTTATACAAATTCAAGGAGATACTTGTAAAAGAAGATTGTTTTCTTTATATAATATTAGAAGACGCAATTTTACCCGAAAATATATTCTCATTTTATTCTAACTTTAACTTGTATATATAAAAAATATTAAGCGGGTGTTTGGGATTGTTTATTTAAAGTGCTTACTAACGTATCCCCGTATGGTACCAGTAATAAAGAGTTTTTAGTATTTGGATGGAAAAAGAAAAGAAATTATTCCGCATTGACACCGGTAATAAGAAGTTTTTGATAAGTTACTTTTTTCTAACTTATTAACTTATTCCGCTGTGGTACCGGTAATAAGAAGTTTTTAGTGTTTGGATGGGAAAAAAGAAATACTTATCAGCTTATTACGTTTTGATACCGCGTAAGCTAATCTAAACACTTTTTAGGAAACTTCGGTTTAATATCACATAAGTTGATAAACAATTTTACAAAAAGAACAAAAGTTGTTTCAAATAAGCTATCACAAGCACCCCTAAATATTACAATTTCTTGAACTGTTTCTACTTAAAAAAAAGTGAATCATTAAATTAGTGATAAGATCACTTTTGGTTTGCATGATTGTTCTTAAGGATTTGGATTTTATGAAGAAATTTAGATTTTGAGGTATTTGGATTGGAATAGATTTGAAGTCATTTGTGTGTTTGAATTGTATGATTTGGAATGGAATTGAATTCTATTATTTATAAATAATTTATTTAAAAAATTACATTTTTATTAATCGATTATTATAAAACCAACGTTTTCAACATTTATAAAAACCTTTCATATAATCATATGAAATCCCAAGCAATCCTTAAGGATTTTAATATCCTATATTTGTAGGATTTCAACTAAATTCTAAGATTTCAAACCCGGACAATCCAACAAACCAAACATAAGATTGGAATGGATTTAAAATACAAATTCCCCCAAAATCCATTCTATTCATTCAAACCAAATGGGTCTTAAGTTTTTACAATCATATTTAATATTATTAATTACTCATAAAGTTAAAGCAAAACAAAAATATCGGCGAGTTCATCCAACCTGCTTCGGCTGGTATTAAGTTTATCTTCTCTAACTCTAACACGTTTGAGCCAACCATTCTAGAGCGTACATGCGTTTGCGTGTGCGATATGCATGCATGCACACACTCCTCTCTTTCTCTCTCTCTCTTTTATATATATATATATATATATATATATATATATAATTGATTTGATTAGTGTGATTAGTAAAGTAAACAAGTTGTGGGGAAAACATGGTTGGCATTGTAAAATGGCAATAGGTCCAAGTAGGCCAACTCCTCCTAATCTACATGTTCAATGCTTAATTTATTGCTACTCATTATCCCTCTTAAAGTTTCAATTTTAAATAACCCTCAATTA
Organism: Cynara cardunculus var. scolymus; assembly: GCF_001531365.2. Classification (NCBI taxonomy): domain Eukaryota; kingdom Viridiplantae; phylum Streptophyta; class Magnoliopsida; order Asterales; family Asteraceae; genus Cynara; species Cynara cardunculus. The sequence goes on along the minus strand of NC_037536.1, from coordinate 18,142,580 downwards.
ATTCTTATGCTTCTTGTTGATTTCTTATAACATAAACTTTAATTAAATTAAAATGTATATCATACTTAAAAGATAGGTATAACTTAGGTTTTTATATTAAATTTATGACCCTTTTTTGACGACACATATAACTCAGGTTTTCATAAGGAAATCCATAAATTTTCAAATAAAACATTAATTAATTGTTCACAATGTGTATCCAAATCCAATACTTTTAGGAATCTTGTAGTTGTTTTTATTTTGGATTTTTGTTCTTAGTGTCACAAGGTGTAAAAGATGGATGATCACAATGTAAATAAATATGTGTTTTCAAGTCCATAAGATTTTAGTTTTTCTTTTTTTCGTTTTTTGTTTTTAGTGTCGTGGTGTCACACTATGTTCACAAGGTGTAAAAAAAATAGGTGGTCACAATGTTTAGCTGAAACAATATATTCGATAGCAATTTACATCGTGATACTATATATTCTTGGTTTTGGGTTCACCGGATATGCTTTACGGGTGTTTAACTTTGATTATAGATTATGTTCACAATGTGTATCAAAGTCCTTACAACATGTTTTTATTGATCTGTATTATTTTTTATTGATGGTTAAAGAATATGGGTTTGTTTCACATAATTTGGCCTTTCAACAGGTAAAGTAGTACTCATGGGCCCAATTATTTTAAACATAATATGAGCCCAATATTTGTATAATTTTTCCACTCAAACAACATCAATTGTATTTGTGGGTATAATTTTGAAATTTCACCAACATCCATCGTTTCAAGTTGCTTATATCATTTGTTTCAGTTAGTTGCTCTCGACGCGTGTTAAGCGTCCTCATTGTGCCTTTTTTTTCATCAAATGGTATGATCCCTTCGTCACCCCAAAATGAAGAGGGTGATTCCAAACTATACAAGTTTCTTGCAAAGCATACGACTTTCTAGATGTAGATGGTGGTTCCTGAGACGAATGTTCTATAGCCATAGAGAACAACCACCTACATCTGAACTAATAACTTTAATAAGTTAAAATATATATATTCTTCAATATAATCGACCGTCTTTTTTTATAAGATTAAAATAAAGGATTTTTTTGGAAGACAAGGAATATTTCATGCAATTTATTATGGCGGTTTATACAAAATTGATCTTTCATATTCAACTTACAAACCATGTTTGGAAATGTTATTTATTAAAAGAGTTCAACAATGCAATTAATATTAGGTAGATGTCATTAGCTTAGAAAAAGAGTCAAACACATAAGTTGTCACAAATGCATCTCATCCTCATTTCTTATATTTATAATCATGTTGTTTTTTTCATCCTCTCCTAACTTATTATCATAGAGGTGATTTTTCATGTGTTTTTTCCCAAAACGAGGTATACAATTAGTATGTTAACCACTAACTTACTGAATTTTATTGTTGACTAATGCCATGTACCTCAAATTCAGGGTAAGTAATGAATGCAGAGGGAATGGGGGAAAACTTAGACGATCATCTTGTTATTTCAGTTGTCTAGTTTGGTACGTGATGAACTAGATTATTCGAACATTATTATGGACAATTCTATTCATTTATACTTCCACTGTATTTGTTGATTTCAGTTGTACATATCGTTGAATCTTGATATTTCATTATGACATTTGAAGAGTTTGAATATCTTACAAGTAGTTTTCCTGTGACACCTTCCTCGGGGTTTAGGGATGGTGTAACACCCCTACATTTATAAAATAACAGACAATTTAAAACTTCAAAATTCCTTCAATTACAACAACTTAAATAGCAAAATGCTTAAATTTTACATAAGAAGGAGAACAAGGATGCAACAGAGTTTTAAACGAGACAATCTGATCCTTAATAGAATTAGAATAGTTTGGGGGTTAATAATACCTTCAAGTCTGCTATCTTCAAGTCGGTGACGCTTCTAGAGTCATCCTACCAGAACCTCTACAAAGCTCCAAAGTCACTCAGATCCCACTAAGACCCAATATACATATCAATAAGAAAATGTGGTTAGGCTTAATGCCTAGTAAGTTAAAGCAGTTTCATCATATAAACATAAGACCATTAAAAGGGACATTTTTCTTGAAATAACGAATCTTCATTTAAAACACAAATCATAAAAGGAATATCTTTCCAAAGCTCGTTATTTTCAAATTATATACTCGTTTTAGATTGAAAACCAATATCCAAACTCACCTAAAACATACGTAAAAGCATACTCCAAAACATCAAATGTATAGATAAAACTTTATATTCAAAACACCAAAAGCATGGGTAACTAAGTACCCGAAAACAACACATTTTTGTGATGGGGGAGACCTGATTCTATTGAATTTGGAGGGAACACAAAAGTAAGCCACTTATCAACGATTTCGAGTTTCAGCTCGGGTCTTAGATCCCCGTATACGACTCAAGTACCACCGCAAGATTCCCAGAATGGCACTACTATCTACTCCACCTCTAGATGAGTCTCACCATAAAAGTAATTGGTCTTCTATACGGCTCCAACGAGCATCACCGCAAGACCTAGCCCGTATACGACTCAATAAAATACAACCGTAGGCTACTAGCTTCGTACACGACCCAACAAGGTACCACTGTAAGCTCCGAAACCATGACTTGGGGACTACTCACTAGACTTAGTGTGGAGATCAAAACTCCACGTAACAACATAACGGACTCATATGCCTATAGATCCAATGAATTACAGTCTAAAATTACATGACTCCAATCGAACGATTAACACACTCAAAACATGTAATATCCAACAATATGTAATAAATGCATTATATGTGTAAAGATCCACATTGAGCTATTAAAAACCGGACAAATGTGCTCAAACTGATTTGAGTAAAAATCAAGCCAAAAGACCTCACAGAACACTTGACTACTTAAATAAGCCAATGTAAACCACAAAGACATATTTTCCAAACTGTTAGGAATCTCATGGCACGTGTAACATGAATAGGTCCATAAACCATCATCTTATTAAAGTATAATAGCCAAAAAGTCCAAACCATATGGGTTGTACTTTAAACTTTACCATAAAGATAATGAAAGGCAATCATCCAAGATTTATACATTTATGACTAAAGAGGTTAACGTGCCACCATCAAAGCACATAAGTTAAGTAAAATCCTAAAACCACACATGATCCAAATTAAGGTCAACAAGTCATTTGATTTATTTAACAAAACCAATGAAATCATTAAGGTACGTTTTCAAGAGTTACAACAGACTGTAATTGATGAGTAGATATGTAATTTTATAAATATTTTTAAATGTTATAATTTATCTCTTTTCATTTTTTTTCCTTTCTTACCGCATTTGAGAGGAAACTTTTGAAAGGAAAATTAACACCTTCTAACACCATTAGAATTGGTTATGTTAAGTCACTTATGTGCTCCTTATATGAGGAGCATTTTCGTCTTTTTACATGTCTTCTTCTTCTCATCAGTTTCTTCCTCCATTCAAGAAAACCCAAATTTAACAAACTTCAAACCACATTTAAATAAATTCAAATTTAGATTTAAACATATATCCTAACACAATCTAAATAAAAAAAAGGAAGAAAACCCCTTAAAATAAAAAATGAAAAATAACCTAAGGTTGTGTTCTCGAGTTTGGAGTTTAGAAAAAAAATTGATGGAAAAAAAAAGGAGGGAAAAGAAAGAAAAAGAAAATAAATTTTCTATTTATGTTCTCGAAAAAGAAGGAAAATAACTTTTCATGTTCATTGAAGAGGAGAGGAAGAAAGGGAAAGATGCCGTTTTTACTAATATACTCTTTAAAAATTTATTATTTAATATGAAAGATTGGATAATTTTGTAATTCTAATAAAAAAAATTTAAGGCAAATTGCATGAAAAAATAACGTATTTTAAGTAGATTCCTATTTTGGGTAACGTACTTTTAAAACTTTCTTTTTGGTACCTAAGACGTAAAGTTTTAAACATTTAAGTATAACGACCAGTTACCATGCTCATGTGGCGAGTGATGTGGTATCTAACTCAGAATTATTTGCTGAAACATTGAATACCACATCAAAATGGTAATTGGTTAATTCTTCAACTGGTTACTAGAATACCTAAATGTTTAAAACCTTACATCTTAGTCACCAAAATGAAAGTTTTAAAATTACGTTACCCTAAATATGAATCAAATTAAAGTACGTTACTTTTTCATGCAATTTACCCATTTATTAAAGAGTTTTAGTTTCTTTACTTCCCTTTCCGAGTTTTTTTTACTTTCTTTTCATTTCCTTCGCAAAAAAAGGTTTTGAGAACACAACGTAAATCTAGATAAAAATAAGAAAAACCTTTGTTTAGATCCGTTGAAACCCACAAATCTATCACAAGGATGATGTACAACCTGTTGCATTCGTTCTTCGTCCCCGTTCGTTTTCCATCTAGGTAAGGCTTCAGCGTCATTCCTTATCCGTCGTCGTCTTCTTGAAACTGAGGGGTTTGAAGAACGGGTTTTCGAGAACAAATGGATCTTTATGGAGGGGTGGGTGGGGTTGAGTTGGGGGTTCACCTGAAAAAAGTTACCATGTGAATGGTGGGTTACCGACACTCATGATAAGGAAGAAGATGATAGTTGGGATTTTTAGTTTAGAACGTAAGAAGAGAACATCCATCTAAATCTATAAAGAAAGATATGTGAAAGATTAAATGACGAAATTACCCTTCACGTGAAGGGTACATAATACATTTAATGGCGTTTCTTCTAACAAACAATGTTTGAAGAAGAGACTATTTGAGGTATTTGAAACATGAACCAAAAATATGATTTACGAAGAAGGAAAACTAAATGGGACACGGAGTGCAGGAATCCCCACCCCCATTTGGTAAGCTCGCAGTTCTATGAGAAACCACCATTGATCCTCCACCACCCTTCTCCGTTAAAAAACCACCACCTCACCATCGCCTACCCTCCACCTCCCTCTCTTCCCCCATAAACAAACGATTCTTTCTTGCCGCGCGTCGTCTCCTTATTCTCCTCGCATTCCCACTTCTTCAACCCAATAGCATGCACCTATGATCTTCCAACAACCTAAAACACTGCCACCCACATCCTTCCGATCATCAATTCCTCTCAAACCCATCTCTAAATGGGAGGAAATCGACACCCCCGTGGTTTGGTCGTTGGTAATTACTGCCATGACGTTCTTATCAAAGATGAAGTAGTGCTCGCCCAGACACTCGGCGGTGCTGTTTCCTTCATCTCCGCCGTCCTTGACGGCCTCAACATCTCTTCCGATTATGTATCCAAAGTGGGTTCTGATTTTGCCTACACCGTCAAAGTCAATCATGCGCCAATTGTATCTCCATCGGGGAAAACCGCCGTCTTCCACGCTTATTTTTTCTCCGATCCATCGGAGATCCGGCGAGAGGACCGGATTCTTAAACGGGTCCAATCATGCGACCCGATTTCCTCATCTGATTTGCCGGATGATGCGAATTTCAATTTCGGTATGGCAGTTGGAGTTGCAGGGGAGATATCTCCCGAAACCCTAGAAAAATTGCTGGATATATGTGATGTCGTTCTCGTCGACATACAAGCTCTAATCAGGGGTTTCGATGAAATAGATGGGACTGTGAAGCTCGTGAAGCTAAAGGAAAGTGGGTTTTCTCACTTGCTTCCTCGAATTGGGTTCTTGAAAGCTTCCGCGGAGGAAGCACCATATGTGGATGTGGAGGAAGCTAGGAAATCGTGTTGTGTTGTGGTGACGAGCGGCGAAGATGGGTGCACTCTCTATTGGAAAGATGGGGAAATGCAGATATCGCCATTTTCGACTGTTCAGGTTGATCCAACCGGAGCTGGTGATAGTTTTCTAGGAGGGTTAGTTGCTGGGTTAGTGCAGGGATTGGCGGTTCCTGATGCTGCCTTGATCGGAAACCTCTTCGGATCATTGACCGTCGGCCAAATTGGACTGCCGGAATTTGACTCCAGGTTAATGCAGGTTGGTTTTTGCTAGTATGATTCGCATTATACATCATTTTTTCTTCCCACATAAATTGCAATTACAATTCCAAGATTTTGCACATAGAACAATTAGGAAGGAACCTTCATAGTTGTGATCTTTGGTCATGGTTTTAGGAGTCATTATGTATCGAACATTTGAGGGTGCGATTGGCACTTTGAAGCAAGAGTGAGGTGAAAGAATTCTGGAAGCTATTAGGGTTTTAATTTGACATGTGTAGTTTAGTTATTTACCTTGATTTTTGTTCCACCGATTGTTTGTGGGACATAAAACTTGCATTTTTGTACACTTGGGTTATGTCTTGTCCTCTGCCAAACGTTTTTGTACTGTTTTATCCATACCGGCTCGCATATGAAACATACTCTTATAGCACATAAACAAGAATGTACATAACTTATTAAGGTTTAGGAATTTACATCAACTTATTGAAAACTTGGGAATTGCTTAGGATAATTTATTGACCCTATGTTCAGTTTGGACGTCCCGCTTGTGAATTATTGGGGTGGGCATTTGAAGTCTCCTCCCGTTAGGTGTGGTTTCATGGGTCTTTTGGGAAGAAAAAATAACCTTCCCTAACTATGAGCTTGAGCTCGTTTTTGGCATAATTGTTTGCATTGTGGGCAACTTGTAGTAATTGTCCCCGAAGGGCGTAGAACAATTGGTTCCAGGGTTGTATACTTGAACAAAATCCGACTGCCAAAGTGTAAAGGGTCACAATTCCTTTTGAGGATTGACCTCACGTGGGCACTCCCTTTAGAAATTGTGTTTCTTGTGGGCACTGTTCTCTTAACCAAACTACTTATTGGGCTTATGTATACTTGATTTGCCTCTCACATGATACCTTTGGGGAAGGGCACCTTTTTTGCAGAACACTTATAGTGGTTGTTCCCCTTAGTATTATATTTATGAAGGCAATACTATATTTGGTTGTAATTTCCTAAGGCAAGCCGTCTGAATTGTAGTTCAGAGCAAGAATGTGCTTAGCATATGGTCGAGTATAATTGGTAGAAATGAGCTTAAATGAACAATGATGATCATATGCAAGCTATTGATTAAAGAAAAACCAACTCGAAGAAATCAGATACAATTCTTAACCATAAAGCAGTCGTGTCTAGAGCTGGATGCTCTTGTTTTGTGGTATTCTATCCATCAAACATACATTGCCTTTTCCCTTGTTTCAATAATGCTACTCGCCTGATGTGATCCCGACATAATTAAGTTATGAAGAATGCTTAATCATGAAATATTTTGTTACTTTATTTGGTTTTCCATGCAACTCTTGCTGAAATCTTTAGTTTTCCATCAAATGTTCTTTTATGTTTTGCTCTTGTTTTCTGTCCGAAAATATTCGATTATTGAAATCCTGTTATCCACATATCATAGTATTTCCTTTTGCTGCCAAAGCCCTTGTGGGAACGAAAGTTCACTAGTGATGGCTCCGGGACATTCATGTCCCATCCAGTCTGCATACCAAACGCTACCTCATGGGCGCCCGGGGATTAGTCGGTGCTTGTAAGCGATCCACGGTTACTCTAAAAAATAGTATATTTGGTTGGATGTCGCTATATGCATCCCTATTTATGTTAATGTAAAAAGTAAGTCTTGATGTTCATTATAATTATAATGTTAACGGGGAGGAAATTAGGAGATAAGGGTGCATTTAGTCTACCCCTGTTTGGTTATGTATGTATCTTAGTCGACTATTGCAGCAGAATAACCTTTTGACAAATGTATGAGCTTCTGACAGATTTATATTCTTGTAGAAAGTAAAGGATGAGATGCAGCGGAGGAAAATGCAGTACGATGGGCGTGATGATGAATCTTGCAGGTTCATGAAGCGGAGGGGTCATGAACAGTTTATCGCGTCACTAGGTGCTGCAAAATTACCAACATCAAGGCCGATTTCGCCTGATCACCAGATGTTATTTCTTAAAAATAGTGTTTTAGAAGAACCGATTAAGTCGGTCGACACTAAACCTTAATCCCGGACCCCATTCGACAGCAATAGAATACCCATAAATCAAACATCTTTCTGAATAGAATCGTATCTATGAATAAAGGAGCATTGAGTTTGTTTGTAATTGTAGCTTCTATATTCTGCTACCTAATCAATCTTTTAATCATAAGGTTTTCATCTTTCATCTGTAGAGGGAGCAATTAAGAACCTACTCTAAAACTATGGGGTGTTTGATAAGAGGTATTAAGCAGTAATTAATATGAATGAAAATGAAAAGAACTGTTTGGTTTTAAATAATATAATACGTCCATTTTTTCATAAATCCAAATTTTCATTCCAGGTTAAGTTGAGGAAATGAAATTTTTTATTTTCATATCCTTTTTCATTCCTCTACATACACCAAACACCCCCTAAGAGTAAATTATGGTTTGAGAAAAATTGTGATTTTCATCCCTATGATTTGTAATTTATTGTTGTTTTTGTTCCTCATACTAAATATGTTTAAAATTATCCATTAACTTAAAGGGTATTTTAGTCTTTTTGAATTTCTTTTTGGTTTATTAAATATATTTTTTTGATTTCTTTTTTGGTATTTTAATCTCTTTGATTAAATAAAACTATATACTTTTTGATAAAAGAAAACAATATTTAAAGAATTATATTATTTTGTCATTATTTATGATAAAATAATTAAATATTTTTAATACAATTAGTTTTTTTTTATATTTTTTGTCATTATAGTTTTAGTTTCTTATGATCCCTAATGAAAAAAGAGATTAAAATACTATCATGAGAATGGTAATTAACAACTTGCACTTAAATGACTTAAAGACAAAAATTGATCTAATAAGAAAATAAACTATACTGACAAAAATATGAAAAAACGAAACATGTGAAAAAATATTTAATTATCTATTTTTTTGAAAGGAAAACAATATAATCTTTAACGCATACTTATTTCATCAAAAAAAGTATAATTTTTTTGAACAAAAACGAAACCAAAAAAGATATTAAATAGACCAAAAAGGGGGGAAATAAAAAGACTAAAGTACACCCAACTCTAATGGATTATTTTTAATAAATTTAGTGTCAAGGACGAAAACAGCAATAACTTACAAACCATAGTCACGAAAATAGAAATTTCAAAACTACAGGGACAAAAATCATAATCTTTAATAAACCATATAGACGAAAATAGTAGTTTACTCTAAAACTAAAGATGTATAAAAAAGTCCAAGCCTAAACCATGCTTGAAAAAGACCGGGTTTGGTAAGCCTGAAGCTCGATCTGGGCCAAGCCCCAAAGCTTGATTTGGCCGAAATTCTTGGGATAGGTCTGACTTTCAACCCCTAAACTTGCCTAGGACCTAACAAAGCTTGGTCCTTTTTTTACTCACTAAAAACGGGCTTGAAAGACTTGTGCATCTCTCTTTAAAACTACTAATCGCAATTCTTCAGCAAAGAGGTAATGATTATTTGATTACAAAAAAAAAATCTCAATTACAAAACCACGAAAGAGAACATGATAGTTAAAAGGTTCAACGGTTTATGTATGTAAATGTCAATGGTTTGTTATATGTTTGTTAAATTGAAGCAAACATTGAGTAGATTTGAATGTGGGGTTAGTCGTCTAGTGCATGTTTTGAAAGGTTTTAGGATTTTAATTTGACATTGATAGTTTAGCAATTTACGATTATAATCTCATTTCCCTAAAATTTGTTCCACCTTCTACCTACTCTGTATTGTTCCACCCCGTTCCATCTAACGTACCCTTAAGATGAAATGTATGTTATATGTAGATCTGTCATTTACCTCAACTCCTCAAGAGAGAAGAGCATTAAGCAGAGCAAAATAACACAATTCCTCTATGAGACAAGATCCCAAGTTTACATACAATGAATCCCAAGTTTATTTCACTTGGAAACTCCTTTTTTTTTTTATACATACAATGAATCCAAGTTTATTTCCTAACATGTTTTTTAGTAAGTTACTAAGATTTCATTTCGTATGCTGAGCAAAATAACACAATTCCTCTGTGAGACAAGATCTATAAATCCACTCATAATACCAAAATAAAATTAAAATCGACACAATTTTTATGACGACAAATTACATAATTATTATGGTTGGATACTCACACGGGAAGCATTAATCATATGTTTTTTTTAATTTCCCAAAATGTGAAAAATCAAAAATTATAAGACATTTTTAGAGCGGAGCCTATGTGTACGGTGATGACACCCTTTAACAGGAATGCTAAATGCTTTGAAAATTAATTTTCATTAAAAAAATATAAAATATTAAAATCAATCAATTAATATTATATATTTTATCATTATTATTTTTGTTATATATATATATTTAA
>NC_037536.1:18128441-18131843 GCF_001531365.2 Cynara cardunculus var. scolymus | reverse complement strand
TTTAAATAATGAATCAATTTAAAATCATGTTTTTGTTCTCTTAAAGCAAGGATAATCATTGGACTTGAGAAGTACATGTTACCGTATGTATCTGAYACCCTAGTATCTGATGTACATTTACATCACCAAAAACTCGTTGTTTTTTTATATGTAAATTCAAAACAGTAAGATGTACCACATGTTACCACAGACATAGATATCACATATGTTTGCATTTCCAAACTGTTTGCACAGAAACATTAATCATTGTGGTATCCATGAATGATTTAGGTACCACACGAAACCACAACCTTTGGTAAATGAAAATGTACCTATGCAAACAACACAGTAATATGTACCACATGTTAACATAGTTATAGGTACTACATGTGTTTGCATAGATACATTCTCATTTCCAAACTGCTTGCAAACACATTAATCACTGTGGTATCCATGAATGTTTTAGGTACCACATGTGTCCACAACCTTTGGGGAATGAAAATGTACCACATGATACCACAACCTCCATAACATCTACATTTACTTCATGAGAATTGGCATATACAYTATCTTCATCAAATTGACATGAATTGAAKAATCAATATAATTTTTACCATTGTTTTTCATTACGTTATCAATCTCCAGGATGAATTTTTTGCAGAAAAAAATTATTGATTTCACATTCTTAAATATTATGGATACAATCTTCAACAAATRTGTGTGATTTCATGTAATTTATCAGAATCATGAACATGTTTGCACAAACGGATTAGTTTTTTTGAAATTATTTCACTAAATCTTATCAATATTTTATTTTTGGAATGCAAATCAATATTTTATTTTTGGAATGCAAATCAATATTAATTATTTTATTTGAAACRGTTGCATTTTAAAAATTAAAATTTAATTTTAAATTAAGAATTGACTAACATACCCTTTTAATTTGATTTTAATTGTATAATTAATATAGTAAAATGATTGTTTGAGATTGGTTCTCACAGTTACCACAAACAACTCAGTTCTCCCTTGAAGGGTACTCGTACAATCCAGCGAGATACATTTTGATTTTAATATTTCATTTTATTTTTTATTTCAGTTGATGTTATAATATGGTCTTATGTGATTTTGAAAAAAAAACGATGATGTTTTTATTTTTGAATAAAATATGAATTTGAAAATATCATAAAATTTTGACAAAAATACATCAATATTAGTATCAAATTAACTATTTAAAATTTCTATTTTTTGTATAATTTTTAATTCAATTTTTCTATTATAATTTAATTTAGTTTCAATAGTGAAGTAATACACATATTCAAACATGAAGCTTTAATAAGTTGTAATTGTGCATAATTTACTTGTAATCTTGAATTTTAAATAATATGCATCAATATACAGTACTTCATGCATAAAAAGTGGTTTTTAAGAGTTTTTGTCAAACGTTTTATAATATAGTATAGATCATCATCATCATCATCATCATCATCATCATCATCATCATCATCATCATCATCATCATATATAAGCATCAGTATTATAATTTTGATTTACTTATTTTGATATTTTTAAAGTTGTATAATTTAAAAGTTATTTTTATGAGTAAATATTTATTTGATAATGAAAAGATATTTACAATGCATAGATTTAATTTTTATCAAGGATATAATCCCTCTTAATTAACTCGTTAAATTAAAATGTATTAGTTTTAAGGACCTTACTCATTAATTTATGTCAACCAAACAAGGTTTCATAAAATTTTAAACTATTTTGACTAATTGCAATATTAAACCCGAGACGACACTAAAAATATAATGATTTGAAAAATAAACAAGATATTTATAAAATGACTTGAAAAATGTAAACAGTTTTACAAAAAATAGCATTTCAAATTTCTTGGGTTATTTTAATCTTTTTAATGATGTGATTAAAAGACTGTGAATAAAATAAAAATAAAAAATTTAATATCGTGCAACTCACAGAGTCATAGTTATTTACAAAAAAAATCATCCTTACAGATAATGTTTGACGAATAAATCATCGAACTTTTAAAAATTAGTTATTTGGATTATTTCAACCCAAAAAATGATATATATATATATATATCATGGTTTATTTGCCTCACAGATCAAATAAGTGGGAAAATGATTTTTAAGTCACGGTTTTTCCAAATTTTAATCTATCAAGATAGTTGTTGAATAAATCTTTTTATAATATATAAGGATTTAGTAATATTATTATTATATTATGTAATTTGATAATATAAAAAAGATTNCATGTGTAGAGCAAATTAAAATGACCAAGTGCACCCCTACTCGTCAGTAACAAGGTGGGTATGACAACCAAATAGCGCTATCCACAAGAATCATGGGTTCAGAAATGAATTAATAGTAGTGGAAATAAACGGGGACTTTCAATCTCAACATATCAATAGTGTATACAATTAAATGCTCATAACAAGATTCATATATCGATATAAATCTGTCAAATATTCATTAATCATGCTTTTCACCCCAAAACGATAAATTGGTAAAAAGGGGCCGTGAAACTCGCTTTTGATATAGAGCTCCACAGAGAAAAAGCAATACGATCCGAATACCACGCTAAATCAACGATTCCCTATCRAYAKGAATATCCAAAACCATCACTTATTGATTTATCTCTACCTATGGGGTTTAATAAATCTTAAGTCCTTATTTGTCTACTTATGTTCCATAATATTATCAATAGTCCAAATATACATAATGTCCATATGCTCATTAAAGAGTTAATTTATTCCGAAAATGAAGCTATAATCAAATAAAAAATCAACTTTTACAAATTTAACCAAATCCAGAATTCTTGATTCTGGACAGAAACTTAAGTTACATAAAATGATCAAATAAAAGGGACTTCAAAAATGAGATAAATTTCCATATTTTTATATGATTTATAGCACTGAGTTATAATCATCATGACCAAATTTCATGAATTTTGGGCATGAGATGATGATTCAAATAATTTATGCAATGCAACTTATCACAATTGAAATGGCAGATTGTACCATGTTAGTAAAACACTCATTAAAAGAGTTCTACTAGGTGTTATGCAGAAATTCAAGTTGGAGTGAAAACCTAACACTTGTACGAAACTTTTAAACTAAAAATCACTCATTTTGGATGAGTTGAGAGGAAGATATGATACCTTAAAGTCACATGTACACATCTGTCATTAGTTGGCAGATTGTACACTTGACTTAAATAAATAGGTTCATGCCTCAAAACATCATATTTTTGAGTGAAACTGGATTCAAATGAATCCTAACTCATAAAAGAATGTTTTAGAAGAATAATCATACATTGAGAACAAGTAAATAGAAAGATATTAACATTCAAAGTAAGAGTTACCTACTGGTGGTTTCACAGTTTGCACACCTATAGAGTTTTA
>NC_037536.1:18100009-18126031 GCF_001531365.2 Cynara cardunculus var. scolymus | reverse complement strand
TACTTAAGTGAAAGTTTGACTTCATATACACTAATAGATATCCAAGGTACCTTGTAACTCAGATTATATATAGTAATATTATGGACCAAAAATCAACATAATCCTTTTGTTTGTAATGAAGAGGAACGAGTAAATAGTTAATTTTTAACATAAAATATTCCAAAAAGAATAATGCATTTTTAGCATAAGGACTCGAGCCTATTTCAACGGGATTTTAACTTTAAACTGTTGTGTATTTAAACAAAGTCATTACATTTATTTGTCAACTGAGCAACACGACTAAGAGCATCTCCGACAGATTCCCAAAATGGAAACAAAAATTAAAGTCTCTAAAAAATTTATATTTATCTCCACAACTTTCGTATTTTGTAGAATCCAATATTGATTATAATTTTAAAATATTTCATTTATCTATTAGAATATTATTTATCTCTCTAAATATTTATTCTTAAAGTTTTCTAATGGTGGGATATATTAAAAAAAATATTTCTCTCACATGATAATCATTTTTGTGGTGTTCATATTTGGAGAAAAAATATTATTCTTTTCCTATTTTCTCCATTTTAGAGATTGTTTTAGRAAATYKGTTGGAGYATAAAATTGGTTCAAAATMTCTATTTTCTCAATTTTGGAGAATCTATTGGAGACCTCCAAGAGCTTTTCATTTTCCATTTAGAATAACTTTCAAGTCTGCTTAWTCTGTGCATTGCACGGGCATATTGCTAGTATATGTATATACATATATCGTCTAGACATTTTTTTTATAAAAGATGATTTTATGGAGTTATAAAATGAATAATTGACTATACGAAGTGTTACTCGAGTTGTAAATTTATTAAGACGTTTTTAACTCGAAATATGTAATTATTAACATGTCTATCATATAATAGATAACTTAAAAATCACGTTTATGATGTCGTTTTAAGATATATAGCTAGATGATACACCTTATGTCGGAACTCACGGTTCCTATAATTTAATTGATGTGAGGAGCGTTCTTAAGCATAGTTGACCAAGGTCGACCCTAGTCGACGTAGTTGACCGCAAGTTGACTTTTATGTTAGCCTTTGGGAGAAATTAATCATTTATATGCTATTTGCTATTATAAATTGTAGATTACCAGTCAGCGACATTAGTTAAGCAATATTCGTTATCAGGTGAGTCTTCATGAGATTTCACAGGGATGCATACCTAAGTACAAATTTATTTTTGCATGATATGAATTGTTGATGATGTGTACGTATGCATGATATTTCAACTACATACATGTTATGATATATTTTACATGTATGTTATTTTGTGAATGGTTACATGCTATGTGTTTAATCAATTTTCGAATAACTCTAGCATGCTATTCCATATTAAAGTTTTATGATTCAAGGGTGAGTATTTGACCAGTAAGTCACGACTAGTATAAAACACGACCCAGATAAGTGGGTGATCAATTAAGATTGACATATCAACCCAGGGCATGTTTGTGACTAAATGACCCATACCCGACTAAACATTATACGAGATCTCTTATTTTCAGTGTTTTAAATATATATATATTTTTTAAAGCTCTGACTTTTATTATAAAACATGCATATATGCCATATATATATGTCAAGATATGATTTTATTCATGCAAACCATGAACTCACTGAGCTTTATAAGCTGACTATAGTATGCATCTCAGGGCCAGGTAGTTCGAGGTTGGATAAGGGCAAAGGACACGCTTAGAGAGTTGCTAATTAGCATCTTATTTTTAGTCTTTTGTCTAGCAGCGTTGTGTCGATCTTTTGTAACTTAACCTGGTATGAGGTGGGTTAGAACTTAAGTTAATTTTTGGTTGATTCAAAGACTTCCGCTGT
Organism: Cynara cardunculus var. scolymus; assembly: GCF_001531365.2. Lineage (NCBI taxonomy): Eukaryota > Viridiplantae > Streptophyta > Magnoliopsida > Asterales > Asteraceae > Cynara > Cynara cardunculus. Next base: position 18,124,178 of record NC_037536.1, on the reverse strand, counting down.
AAACGGTTTAAACGGTTTTATTTTAGCCGTCTTTTGGAGTATTTATTTAGTTTGTTTCAGATTACATAACAAAAAAAAATGAGGGTGTTACACTGATGATCCACTTTTAAACTTATTTGTAAAATATGATTCTGTAATTTATCTGATCTTCCTAAACACATCCTGTTCTTCGTGTAACAAAGAAGAAAAATCAAGAAAAAATTAAGAGAATCTTGGATTATGGGTATTCCCTGTTAGAAACCTCTTGAATCTGTAGATGGTTTTAGTAACAGAAGTCTTTAGATGGAAAAGGAAACAATTGACAAATGGGATTCAAGATCTTGAAATGTAGGTTAGGATAACGTCATCAGCATTGATTTCTGGGTACCAGAAGACTATAGTTGGCGTATATTGCTTTTCTAAGTATAAACAAATAGAGTGGGGCCTCTTGATGTGTTTGTTTCAGTGTTTCTGTTTCCATACCATCATTGTGGTCCTTACTTCCACTGCTACCTTCTATTATGGATTTACATCCGGGGCCTCATTTGAAGCTTCAAAGCCTGAAAGTAATACTGTTATCATAAGAGAAAATGAGATTGCTGAATGTTGATCTCCTTGTCTGCTTGATTCTTGAAGCAATTTATCGTAGACAACCATCTTTACACGGAAGTTATATTTAGGCACTATAAAAATAAGTTTTCCCAAATGGGGTTTGTGATATATTCTTCGTTGAGTAACTTCATCAAACAAATGGGAACTTATATTATGTGTTTAGTAACTTCATTAAATGAATAGCTTTGTAATCTATTTTGGTTCTTGAAGCAATTTGACACTTGTGAATATCTTTCTTAGGCTAGAGAAGATGGGGGTTTGGATGTGGAGAGAGTGATTGATGGTCACCAGGGGTGGCGCTTAATTACTTGCATTTGGTTACATGGTGGACTTCTGCATCTATTGGCAAACATGTTGAGTCTCTTAGTTATTGGCATTCGACTCGATCAAGAATTTGGGTTCACTAAGTACATTGACTTAACTTTCGACTTATTACAATATCAATGTGCATGAATCACTACTTAGACGTAAATTAGTTGGGTGTAAATATTATAAAAAGCAAAATTGTACAAGATTTAACCTGGGAAACAGGGTATTCTTGAATCCCTGTATTACATGCTTTGGGTGCATTTCTATAGTCTGTTCTCGACTGTTTCCTCAAAATTTTGGACCGATTGTTATGCTCGAATATTGGATTAGCTAGACATATGACACATATCTACTAGAGAAAAGTTGTAATACAATAATTCTAGCTGGCGGATAAAAAATTGGAAACCTCAACCAAATATTCTCCTCTTTACTTGTAGTTGGCCGATGAAAATATTTAGAAACCTCAATCATTTGGTTTAAGACAATGTCTTTTATTATATCTCGATAATTTTCCTTTGGATTCTATTCCTGGAGGCTTGAAAAGAATATACATTTTTTCTTAAGCTAATTTTACTTCATAGTTTTATACAAGTAATGATATATGGGAAGTAATTTGTTTCTTTAAAGGAAGTGATTATCCTTTACTTCAGAAGACGATTTCGATTATTTTTAGATGATGAAAATTGATGAAACAAAAGACTTGATTTGAAGCTAAAAGATGCTACACTTGTTTTGCATCAGGCTTAGTTGTTGCGATTAGGTTCGTTTTGCTGGTGTAAAACCAAATTTTTCAATCTTGTTGTCTTGGTTCTTATTTGATGGTAATGATGCAATGATTTTGTACCACTACCAAGATATGGATTTTAGCTATGATGAAGGCTTTGTTTGTAATGTTTTGAAGATGATGTTAGTGAAGATGTGAGAAGATGTTATGGGACAGGGAGAGCAGCAATTTACTTACTAGTTATTTGTTTGCTTCACTTTTTTTTATGTTGAGTGAAGCTGTTTTAAATGCTTTAGAATTTAGCAAACAGAAAACATATCATATGGATCGATAATTAAGCTATTATAGTTGTTAATTTATGTTTGGTTGATTTGTAGCTTGATAGATAGAAGCTTCATCCTACTGTGGATAGACAAAATAAGAAAATTTTGATGTATTCTATTTTTACCCCTCCTCCAATAGGGGAGGTGTGTGAGTGAGAAAAATGAGGTGGTATGTGAGGAGAGGGTATTTGAATTGAATTTGTTGCAACTTTTTGTACTTGCCATCAATATTGTGAACACTCATCGCGAGTTATTTGTCATGATTTCAGGTATGACTGGTGTGCCGAAAAAATCAACTGAGTTCTGTGATGTATGTGAAGACGTGGGAGATCAACTTACTCATTCCCATATTCTTAGAAAACAACAAACATAAAAAAAAATCTTATGATATCCATCTTTCTTTGTGTTTTTGTTCATAATTCAAAATTCTTTTATATTATTGATTTGGATTTCATAAATTTTGTAGTAGAAGGTTGTAATGGAGGATATATTTGTAGAACCAATTATCAAAGGAGTTCTATATTTGGGGATGATGTAGTAATTGTATCATAGGTAATAGTTGTTGAAGAGTCTCTCTTCCTTTAATTTTGATCATTTTTCTTTTTAAAGTAAAGTATTTTAATTTAATGTTTCTATATGCTAGACGACCTTCTATCATCTTTTTTGTTTATGTAGTGCATACGCATCCCCGTTCAGTAAATCAAGGAAAAGTGGCTCAAAGAAACCTATCATTTGATTTTTAATTTTCTTTACATTACTACCAGTTTTATTCCTTTTCTTAGATTCTTATGCAGATTTTTGTTGAATTTTGGTACTTAGGACCGTTTACTAAATGCTTACCTAATATCCACTTATTGCTTATTCGGTAAGCAATTATTTCTTGAAGGATGAATGACAAGGACCAAAAATCTTATTTGGTAATAATGATGGTAAGAATTGAGAGTTTTAGGGTGATGAATCTTACCCAGTTAACTAGATAAATTGTTGTATACAATGTTATTTTAATGGATTTCAATCTTACTTGGTAAAGTAACTGAGACTAATGACTCTTGCCGGTTAAGTTTTTGGGTAAACGACTATGAAGTTAATGTTTGTCTCCTTTTTATTGCATTAATGTAGGAGAGCAAAATAAATATTATCTCTTGGACACTCTTACTTCATGTAACATTTTTTTTATTTGAGAAATTTTTGAGGTATGAAAGTTAAATAAATCTTGAAGAAATTTTTGCATCCCGTTGCATTGCGCTGGTAGACAACTAGTATATATATAAGCAAAATGTGGATTTCTTTAGATGGTATCATTGGTCATTAATATTAATTAATAGTATTTGTTTTTATAACCTTGAAGTCAAGTTATAATGCAAGTTGCATGGTTCAACCGTCAAATTCATATAGTCATGCAAATGACAGTTGTCACCTTTTGATTTTTCCATCATCTGAACTCATTTACAATACTATTTCACACTATCGATGTTATTGTTACTTTGTTTGTTGAACTTTATTATTTGTTTTAGTAGTAATGCATATGTTAATCAAATTTAAATCAAATATATAATCACTTGATAATCTTTTAGATATCATTATTTTTTTGGTTGTTTCATAATCACGTGTTATCATATTATTGGATTTGTTATTTTATGAATACTATTGGTAAGTCTATAACTTAAAGGCCGTAAAATATATTAGAATTTTTATTTTTATGTATGAATTAAAAAATTAAAAAAATAATATAATCATCTCATGCCACATAAACCATAATGTTGTTTTGTTTATAGCTGCTATACATGCATTCAAAAAGAGGAGCTACTAATATAAGATGTACATGTTTGTTGTAGTCGTAAATCAATGCATTGATAATAAGTAACCTTATAGTATTTTGGAATTATAACTTTTACCATGCATCTCGTTTGATTTATTTTTCAACTTTGTCATTTTTTATATCCATTTACATTAAAATATATCATTTAATAGTGACTTAAGTAGTAGATAATTAAATTATGATTGTTACTAATAATTTTCATCATACAACATATTTCATAACACTATATATTAATTAAATAAGTTTGAAACCAATCTTTATAAACCAAATTTGATAATAGTAATTAATTCGAACTCACAATTTCATCATTATAAATATTACATATAAACTTGCTATATAGAAAATAGATTTTAGAAAATTAACAAGTAAAACAAGATATACATTTTTTTAATTCCGCACAACGTATGGACCAAACACTAATTTGAATAAATGTAACATGATAAAGCACCACAGCATAAACGGAGATGAAAAGAATTTCATGCCACATTCCGTCATCTCGGAGTCTCAGGTTAGCATTTTATTATAGATCATATATTTAGAAATAATATTTCTTTAGGATCTAGTTTTAGTGATTAGAATTTATCTAGATTAGCTCCCAAGTTTTGTTTGAAAGATCACGCCTCGGTGGGAGATCAGATAAAGCTAACTTTGTGTAATGCCAAATATTTTTGAAATGCTCTAAATAAAATAAAGTTGATATTATAAACTTTTAAATTAAAATGCAAAAGTCTCATTTAAATGTCCAAATGATTCTTAGTAAAAGGTGGAGCTTTGGATTTAATTTTATTAATAAATTATTTGGTGGGTTTTAAATCTAAGTGAGCTTATTATTATTTAAGAAAAATAAAAGTTTTATTTGGGTTTGGGCCTTTAGAGGCTAGCCCATTTTCTGGTTTAAAAATCCTCATATAAATACCTCACATCCTTTGAAAAACTTTCATTTCCAAATTCTCAGCTTAAGCTTTTTATCTTTCTAATCTCTCTCTAAAGCAAATCACCCTCCAGCCGATTCCTTCAAGCAAACCTTGAAGAAGTTTTGTCAATCTTGAAGAATATTCAAGATTCTAAGAAAAATGTACGATACTAGTTATCCTACTTTTATAGAATATCAAAAGTTTTCATCCTCCTACTCCTACTACTCGATCTTTTAGTAAAATTTCTGGAAAATTAAAGAGGGGAGATTATTCATCAAAGACATGAAAATGTCTTCAAAAAAGATGATAATCTATGATCCATGTTCTTTGATCTTTAAGAAAGTAGGAGAAAACCCCATTGCATGCAAAGTCTGTCATGAAAAGTTATGTTTTGAAGAATGGTAGAACTCTGCATGTATCTCTGATCGGCTTTGCCATCTTCAGGATTTAATGGAATCGAAAAATATATTCTAGAGACTGAGTAAATTCGTTTGTTAGTTTGAAAATAGAATTTAAATCTTTGGAAAATGATGAGTTTAGACCCCAAATAACTGCCGCTTGGTGAGCATGCAATCTGTTTTGGGGGCTGTGTAATTCATGGTTGTAAAGTAATGATGATGAATTTAAAACCCACTCAAATTTCTTGATAATTGGAATAGTCGGCTGATGTCATTATTTTAAATGATATGACAAGTTGGACATAAAATAACTTTTGGAAGGTTTCTACCTTTAGAGTCTTGTGAACCTCAAAAATTCTTGGAACATAATGTATAATCTGTCCAAAAATCAACTTTTGAAGTAAAAGATTTTGATTTCTTTTATTTTGGACTATTATTAGTTTATTAATAAAATATCAACTTTAATTCATAAAAATCCAATGGCAGTACATAGGGTGCAACTTGACTCTATTCTCGTCTAGAACTCATAGGTGATCTGAATGTGGGATGTTGGTTTATTTAGGAAGACAGGGCAGACGTTGAAAGCTTCAAACTTCATTTACTGGGACATTCATCATCACACTAGTGAGTACTCACGGCCCCACTTTTAATACTTTGTTTATTGTTTTGGGGGAAAAATCATGAGATTATGCAAACTATGCATATTACTTGTTTGAAACCTTTGGACTAAGGATCTGCTTAGTCAAGTTTTGTTTGTAACCATTGGACTAAGGAACTGCTTAGTCAAGTTTATTATGTCATGAAATATTGAATGTTACTGCACTTTGAAATAAATGTTAAATTGATGTGCTTGGGAGTATATTTTCCAAATAAAGTCCCCGTCCATAAACGCTACTTGTTAACTCGGGTACATCCCCGGGCCGTGGTATTGTGGATAGCCGCTATTGTATTGACAGTCCCACCCAGAAAGGGGTGCACTCTACCTATGTTTTCTTGGTCTAATCATGTGGAATTTGGACCACCGCTGAATTAGTACTATAACGAACTGTGGGACCTAAGTAAGTGTACGGGCTACTTATGGTCGTTCGTAAAATAATGGGRCAAGTTGGTCAGGAAAGGCTCAGTAGCGGCTCAAGTTTTTACATCGTGAAAGATTTACATTTATTAAGTGCAAAAGATTCGCATAAGTTTGCAAATATTTGGTTTATGCATTAAATTATTTTATGCATGTGAAAACCCGTGAACTCACCAACTTTTTGTAGTTGACTTGATTTTTGTCCATGCTTTTCAGGTAACAAGTAAGAAATGAAGTATTTTGGGAGCATACTTGTGGAGAAAYTGATTAAGTTCGCAGTGGAAGCTTTTGTAAAAGAAATATTTGTCAAAAATTTGGTTATGATGTTAAACTCATTTTATTTTGAAAATTTGAAAAGTGTAATTTATTAATTGTTGTTGTGACTCGCTTGCCTGTTACATCTCGTGTTTCCGCTTTAGCGGGGTGTGACAGATTTGGTATCAGAGCTTCAGTTATAGAGAACGCTGGTTTTCCTTAAAAACCATCAACTATAACAAAAAAAATTCAAACTGGATTTTTTAAGTAATCTGGAATTATATGATTTTAAAGCGGGTCACATTATTATATGTCGATTAAACAAAGCCTGATCACTTGTGTTTAATTTACATATAATAAAAAGAACTTAATCAGTTTTACTAGAGATATGCTCCCGTAAAGAAATTGTTATGAAAAACACGATTTTATGTGTTATACTCACTATGAATATCCATTGCCCTAGAAGGACCAGAAGCGATGGGTAGAAAAACCCTTATCTTGTTAAGTGTCCATGTTGGACCAGAAACTCTGGTTAGAAGGATCAGAGGCAAAGGGATAGAAATTATATAAAATTTCTAAGTGTTTAAGTGGTATCAGAAGCTCTGGTTAGAAGGATCAGAGACAATGGGATAGAAATCTCATAAAGCTATAAAATGTGTATGTGGTACTAGAAGCTCTGGTTAGAAGGACCAGAGGCAAAAGAATAGGAACTCCTTAAATTTGTTTGAGTTCATAGATGCACAAGAAACATTGATGAGAAGGAAACTAGAGATCGATGGATAGGTTACTTAGTTCTTTTCCAAGTATGAAAGTTGAATCAGAGGCTCTGGTCTGTAAGTGCATTAAGAGAAACCAGAGGATCGATGGATGAAAATTCCATAATAATTCTAAGTGTGTATGTTGAACCAGAGGTTAATAAAATAGAATTCCATTGGTTTTTAAAAGGACCGATGGATGAGAAATCCTTTCCTAAGGATTTAAGTTGAACCAGAAGCTCTGGTCATGAGACCAGAAGCTCTGGTCATGAGACCAGAGGCTCTGGTCATGGAACCAGAGGCTTTGATAATACAACCAGAGACTTTATATTTGGAGGTCTAGTTTGATTTCCACTCTTAGCCTAACTTAGAAACATTGGTTATATCTCTAAGTATTTATAAGATGGTGTATTTAGTAATTAAGATTATTAATGTCGCAAATCAATATGGCGTCATCCGATTCTAGTGAGTACTCAGTCGATGAATGCAGTTATGTGGTTGGCCACTCTAGAAGAAACTCAGCCCATAATGAAGAGATAGATCCATACGTGCGGGACACTGCGACCAATGGAGCATCTGCTTCTCCACAAACATCCTTCCTACCCCATCGGAGCTAGCACCCGATGTACCACCACGAACCTATCATGGCTCAAGGATCAGAGTCACGCCAAGGAAGAGCGTTCCACTACCGCAACGTGTGGCATTTGAGGACTCTGTTAGAGTCATAGGAGAGACATCCCGACCACAATTGGGGAGCAGGATAAAACAAGTGGTGATCGGGGTACCTGCGTCCTGCACCCGAGGTATGAATCCGGCTGAAAGAGAATGGGTAAGGAGAATTGCATCTGATATGCAAATGCACCAGACTCGGCTGGGATACCACCACCACATCCTGAACGACCTGTCCGATGTGATGGAAGCACACCATCAGCGCATGTTAAGGAACACGGATGCCGTCGCTGCAGCAAGGCGGGAAATAAGGAGGATGTACAGGTGGATGTTAGTTAGTGGAATGGTGATGTTAATTTTAGGAATAGTGATAGGATGGATGTTGTTCTAGAAGAAGGATTAGTGGTAGGATGCCCACTCTTTTGCGTAGAAACTCATTATCTTGTTTTGTGTGACTATGAACATCTTTGAATGCATAATGTCTTTTTAGAAAATGCTATTTATATCAAGTCATGGTGTGTATAAGATTAATCTATTATGCTTATGTAAATACTTGAATAAAATCCATGCGATGAACACTCTAGACATCATTTAAACGCCTGAAAGCTACCACCCTTGTTATGCCATAAAATGACGAATTCCCTTTTGACTTAAGCTTAAAAGATGCCGCCAAGGAGAGAAAATCCCGAGATTGCACGACTTGTGTCAGAGCAACTTCTGGCAGCACTCCCCAACATAGTCAGTCAAGTGGCGGCTGGCATGAATGTAAATCGATCAAATAATCCAAAGCCGAGGGTGGCTAGAGAATGCACTTATAAAACTTTTAGATCTTGCAACCCGAAAGAATTTAATGGAACCGAAGGAGCAGTAGGGTTATTATCATGGCTCGAAAGTATGGAGTCTGTTCTTCACATTAGTAAATGTACTGAAGGAAATAAAGTAGAATATGCGGCATGTCTGTTGCAAGGTAGGGCACTTACTTGGTGGAATACATTAGTGCAAACCAGAGGTCGAGAAGCGGCTAACCAGCTTTCTTGGGAAGAATTTAACAAATTACTAAAGGATGAATATTGCTCAAGAAGCGAACTCCAGAAGTTAGAAATGGAGTTATGGAATCATGAAATGAATGGAGAGAATATAGCTGCTTATACAACTCGATTCCATAAGTTGGCGAATTTAGTACCTCATTTAGTGACACCGGAGGAAGTCCGCATCGAGAGGTACATTTGGGGATTGTCCCAAGAGATTAGAGGAAACATTACCTCAACAAATCCAAAGACTCTTCAGGAGGCAATAAACATTGCCACTAAACTCACAAATAATGCGATTCGTTCAGGAGAATTTGCCAAGGGAAAAAGAAAGATGGAGGAGCAGGGGAATCAAAGATTTGGGGGAAATATGACAAGAATAGGAGAGTGGTAGGAAATTTTGGGGCACAAACTCAGGCTGTAACTCAAGGAGGCGCGACTAAGTGTAATAGGTGCAAATATCCACATCGAGGGAATTGTATCATTTGTCAAAGATGTCACCTAGGGGATCATACAACAAAGGACTGCTGAAGGCGATTATGCTTCGAATGTGGGAGCCCAAAACATATGCGGAATGTATGCCCAAGAAGGAAACAAGGAGCAAATACAAGTCAAGACCGATCAACCAGTCAAGGAAAACCAGAAGGTCAGGCACGGGGCAGAGCATTTGAGATTGGGGCCAAAGAAGCTAGATATGATCCTAATGTGGTTTCAGGTACGTTTCTTCTGAATAATGAATTTGCATCGGTTTTATTTGATTCAGGGGCAAATAGGAGTTTTGTATCACTAGATTTTGAGCCTAAGATTAACTTAAGTCCCTAGAGGCTGGAAGAAATTTACATAATTGAGTTTGCTAATGGTCAAGAAATTAAGGCTAAAGACATAATTAAGGGCTGCACTCTAAGTTTAGCCAATAAGAATTTCAGCATAGACCTTATACCTATCAAATTAGGAAGTTTTGACATAATTATCGGTATAGATTGGCTATCCAAAAATCAAGCTGAGATTGTTTGTTCAGAGAAGACTATCCGGATTCCTCAAGATGGAAATGATCCAATTGTGATACAAGGAGACAAGTCAGAACGGAAAATTAAGATAGTATCTTGCATGAAGATGTGAAGGTACTTGAAGAAGAATTGCGCTGCATTTCTGGCACATGTGATTGATGGGAAGGTCAAGGAGAAAAGTATTGAGAATTTCCCTGTAGTTCGGGAGTTTTCTGATATATTTCCTGAGGATTTACCAGGACTACCCCCGCAAAGACAAGTCGAATTCGGTATCGACTTAATTCTAGGAGCTGCCCTAGTGGCAAAGGCACCATATCGCTTGGCACCATCGGAGATGCAAGAAATGTCGAATCAACTCCAGGAGTTATTAGACAGGGGATTTATAAGACCAAGCTACTCGCCATGGGGTGCACCGGTTTTGTTCGTTAAAAAGAAAGACGGGTCAATGCGAATGTGCATTGATTATAGGGAACTTAATATGGTGACCATCAAGAACAGATACCCTCTCCCTAGAATCGATGATCTGTTTGATCAACTTCACGGAGCGGTATATTATTCCAAGATTGATCTACGATCTGGATACCATCAAGTGAGAGTTAGGGAAGAGGACATTCCCAAAACATCCTTCAGAACTCGTTACGACCATTATGAATTTCTGGTTATGCCATTCGGATTAACCAATGCACCGGCTGTCTTCATGGACCTAATGAATAGAGTCTGTAGACCATATCTGGATAAATTTTTAATCGTCTTCATAGACGATATATTAATTTATTCACGTAGCAGGAAGGACCGTGAGCAACATTTGAGGATAATTTTGGAGCTACTCCGAAACCAGAAATTATACGCGAATTTTTCTAAATGTGAATTCTGGATTCGTGAAGTACAATTTCTTGGTCATATAGTCAACGAAAAAGGAATTCAGGTAGATTCTGTCAAGATTGATGCCATAAAGAAATGGGAAGCCCCAAGAACCCCTACAGAAATCCGTCAATTCCTTGGTTTGGCGGGTTATTATCGGTGATTCATCGCCAATTTTTCGAAAATCGCACAACCACTCACAGCCTTAACCCAAAAGGACAAGAAATTTGTTTGGGGTGAGAAACAAGAAGAAGCGTTTGCAATTCTTAAGCAGAAATTATGCAATGCACCAATTTTATCCTTACAAGAGGGTTCGAAAAACTTTGTGGTCTATTGCGATGCATCGCATCAAGGCTTAGGATGCGTGCTAATGCAAAAAGACAAGGTCATTGCGTATGCCTCAAGGCAACTTAAAGTGCATGAGAAGAATTATACTACACATGACCTTGAATTGGGGGCGGTAGTATTCGCACTTAAGATTTGGAGGCACTATCTTTACGGCACCAAATGCATCATTTTCACCGATCATAAGAGCCTTCAACGTATACTAGATCAAAAGATGTTGAACATGAGGCAACGGAGGTGGGTCGAACTCCTCAATGATTATGATTGCGAAATAAAGTATCACCCGGGTAAAGCTAATGTGGTAGCAGACGCCTTAAGTCGGAAAGAAAGGGTGAAACCGTCAAGGGCACGAGCCATGAGAATGTTGGTTCAAACCAACATAAAAACGCAAATTCTTGAAGCACAATAAGAGGCGTTGAAACCGAAGAATCTAAAAAACGAAACCCTGCATCACTTAGAAAATGAATTAGAAATTCGAGAAGATGGGGTGCATTACTTTTGAAATAGAGTTTGGATCCCAAGGAACGACAGTATTCGGTCAACAATCCTGGAGGAAGCACATCGCTCTAGATACTCTATTCACCCAGGATCTGATAAGATGTACAAAGGGCTAAAAGACTATTACTGGTGGCCAGGAATGAAAAAGGACGTTGCCTTGTACGTAAGTCGATGTTTAACTTGCGCAAAGGTAAAAGCTGAACATCAGAAACCATCTGGTCTCCTTCAGCAACCCGAGATTCCCTAATGGAAGTGGGATCAGATATCCATGGATTTTATTACCAAATTACCTAGAACCAGGAGAGGATATGACTCAATATGGGTCATAGTGGATCGACTTACAAAATCTGCACACTTTCTACCTATTCGAGAAGACTTTAGTACAGAAAGGCTTGCGCAGTTATATATCAATGAAATCGTATCGCGGCATGGAGTACCTATTTCCATTATATCAGACAGAGATAGTCGTTTTACTTTGCGATTATGGTAATCAGTTCAAAAGGCACTAGGCACAAAGTTGGACATGAGCACTTCCTATCATCCTCAAATGGATGGGCAAACGGAAAGGACAATCCAGACGCTAGAGGATATGTTACGAGCCTGTGTAATAGATTTTGGGGGYAGTTGGGATACTCATCTGCCATTGGTTGAATTCTCCTACAACAATAGATATCACACCAGTATCCAGTGCGCACCATATGAAGTCTTGTATGGGCGTAAGTGTAGATCCTCACTCAGCTGGTTGGAGATTGGTGACAGACAGCTAACTAGGCCTGACATTATTCAGGAGACAACTGACAAAATCTCAATCATCCAAGAAAGGCTTAAAGCTGCGAGAGATCGTCAAAAGGGCTACGCTGATAACCGAAGGAAACTACTGGAATTTCAAGTGGGTGATAAAGTCTTTTTAAAGGTATCTCCCTAGAAAGGAATTGTATGCTTCGGAAAGAAAGGAAAGCTTAGCCCAAGGTATGTAGGTCCATTTGAAATACTTGAAAGAGTAGGACCAGTTGCATACAAACTAAGTTTATCCCCTGAGTTGAGTGCCATCCATGATACATTTCACGTATCAAACCTTAATAGGTGTTTAACCAACGAAGCATTGGTTCTACCTTTGGAAGACATTCAAATTAATGAACGGTTACGTTTCATTGAAGAACCGATTGAAATCCTCGACCATAAAGACAAGCAATTGACGCGTAGCAGAATCCCAATTGTGAAAGTTCATTAGACTTCGAGGCATGGGCCAGAGTTCATGTGGGAAAGAGAAGATTTCATGAAAAACCAATATCCTTATTTGTTTGCAAGCAAATCTTGATCTGAGGTTGATAAATAAATTTTGGGACGAAATTTTTCTGACATGGGGAGACTGTGACATTCCGTCATTTCGGAGTCTCATGTTAGCATTTTATTATAAATCCTATATTTAGAAATAATATTTCTTTAGGATCTAGTTTTAGTGATTAGAATTTATCTAGATTAGCTCCCAAGTTTTGTTTGAAAGATCACGCCTCAGTGGGAGATCAGATATAGCTAACTTGTGTAATGCCAAATATTTTTGAAATGCTCTAAATAAAATGAAGTTGATATTATAAACTTTTAAATTAAAATGCAAAAGTCTCGTTTAAATGTCCAAATGATTCTTAGTAAAAGGTGGAGCTTTGGATTTAATTTTATTAATAAATTATTTGGTGGGTTTTAAATCTAAGTGGGCTTATTMTTATTTAAGAAAAATAAAAGTTTTATTTGGGTTTTGGGCTTTTAGAGGCTAGCCATTTTCTGGTTTAAAAATCCTCATATAAATACCCCATATCCTTTGAAAAACTTTCATTTCCAAATTCTCAGCTTAAGCTTTTTATCTTTCTAATCTCTCTCTAAAGCAAATCACCCTCCAGCCGATTCCTTCAAGCAAACCTTCAAGAAGTTTTGTTAATCTTGAAGAATATTCAAGATTCTAAGAAAAAKGTACGATACTAGTTATCCTACTTTTATAGAATATCAAAAGTTTTCATCCTCCTACTCCTACTACTCGATCTTTTAGTAAAATTTCTGGAAAATTAAAGAGGGGAGATTATTCATCAAAGACCTGAAAATGTCTTCAAAAAGGATGATAATCTATGATCCATGTTCTTTGATCTTTAAGAAAGTTGGAGAAAACCCCATTGCATGCAAAGTCTGTCATAAAAAGTTATGTTTTGAAGAATGGTAGAACTCTGCATGCATCTCTGATCGGCTTTGCCATCTTCAGGATTTAATGGAATCGAAAAATATCTTCTAGAGACTGAGTAAATTCGTTTGTTAGTTTGAAAATAGAATTTAAATCTTTGGAAAATGATGATTTATGGGTGGAGCAAGAGGTCAAATTACTATAGAAAGAAGAGTTTAATATGGTATCGATAGCAATAGCTGTTTTTCTAGTTTGTCGGTCCCCGATTATAAGTTCTCGTTGACCACGGCCTATAGGAACCAGGTTATCTACCGATTTTAACCCAGTTTGCATTTAGACCCCAAATAACTGCCGCTTGGTGAGCGTGCAATCTGTTTTGGGGGCTGTGTAATTCAAGGTTGTAGAGTAATGATGAGGAATTTAAAACCCACTCAAATTTCTTGATAATTGGAATAGTCGGCTGATGTCATTATTTTAAATGATGTGACAAGTTGGACATAAAATAACTTTTGGAAGGTTTCTACCTTTAGAGTCTTGTGAACCCCAAAAATTCTTGGAACAAGATGTATAATCTGTCCAAAAATCAGCTTTTGAAGTAAAAGATTTTGATTTCTTTTATTTTGGACTATTGTTAGTTTATAAATAAAATATCAACTTTAATTCATAAAAATCCAATGGCATTACATAGGGTGCAACTTGACTGTATTCTCGTCTAGAACACATAGGTGATCTGAATGTGGGATGTTGGTTTATTTAGGAAGACAGGGCAGACGTTGAAAGCTTCAAACGTCATTTACTGGGATATTCATCATCAAACTAGTGAGTACTCACGGCCCCACTTTTAATACTTTGTTTATTGTTTTGGGGAAAAATCATGAGATTAAGCAAACTATGCATATTACTTGTTTGAAACCTTTGGACTAAGGATCTGCTTAGTCAAGTTTTGTTTGTAACCATTGGACTAAGGAACTGCTTAGTCAAGTTTATTATGTCATGAAATATTGACTGTTACTGCACTTTGAAATAAATGTTAAATTGATGTGCTTGGGAGTATATTTTCCAAATAAAGTCCCCATCCGTAAACGCTACTTGTTAACTCGGGTACATCCCCGGGCCGTGGTATTGTAGATAACCGCTATTGTGTTGACAGTCCCACCCAGAAAGGGGTGCACTTTACCTATGTTTTCTTGGTCTAATCATGTGGAATTTGGACCACCGCTGAATTAGTACTATAACGAACTGTGGGACCTAAGTAAGTGTATGGGCTACTTATGGTCGTTCGTAAAATAATGGGGCAAGTTGGTCAGGAAAGGCTCAGTAGCGTTTCAAGTTTTTACATCGTGAAAGATTTACATTTATTAAGTGCAAAAGATTTGCATAAGTTTGCAAATATTTGGTTTATGCATTAAATTATTTTATGCATGTGAAAACCCGTGAACTCACCAACTCTTTGTATTTGACTCGATTTTTGTCCATGATTTTAAGGTAACAAGTAAGAAATGAAGTATTTTGGGAGCATATTTGTGGAGAAACTGATTAAGTTCGTAGTGGAAGCTTTTGTAAAAGAAATATTTGTCAAAAATTTGGTTATGATGTCAAACTCATTTTATTTTGAAAATTTGAAAAGTGTTATTTATTAATTGTTACTGTGACTCGCTTGCCTGTTACATCTCGTGTTTCCGCTTTAGCGGGGTGTGACATTAAATATGGATGAAAAATAATAATATGCCCTTTAGAGAAGGAATTGATCTTTTAAAAGTGTATCTAGAGATAAGATTTAGAAAATGTTTTGATTATTTGTATCTAAAGATAATCTTCTGAGAAGGTTTGCTGAGTGTAACTAAAGGACACCTTTAGAGAAGGTTTAGGTAAAATGTCATTAAAGCCAATATCTTTAGAGAAGCTTTTTTGTAAACCTTCTCTGAAAGCACCTCTTAGAGACGTTTATAAGCCGTCATTAATACTTGAAAAGTGTCACTAATAAATACATTTAGAGAAGCTTTTATAAAAAAGTTAACTAACCTTTAGAGAAGTTTTGAAGTGTATCTAAAGCCCTAAAAAAGTGTCTCTAAAAGCTACCAAAAACATACCCTCCGAAAACCGTCCCTAAAACCTTTACCTACCCTTTCATAGAGAAGTTTGTTGACGGAAATGAAAAGCTTCTCTAAAGCCTTTAGAGAAGCTTTAAGAATTTTAAGTACAAAACAGAATCTTCTCTAAAGGTTATTTTTCTTGTAGTGTATGACTCAGTGGAACTGGTTTTATAATATAAACCAGGACATAAGAAAACGACGAAATAAAATATGAGATCAAAATGTGAATCTTCGAATAACTTTTATATGATACAAACTTCCCAAAATCGACTTGTTTGCAAATAAAATTCAAGACTCGATAAATACTATTAGAATACTCCTGTTCATATCACCCAAAGGGGTTATTACACGAGCCAACTTTGTGTGTCGTAATATCCCAAAAGAAGATCACTTTACTTGGGCTCAGGAAAAGGTATGCGGGGAAATCATAACTCAATCCCTTTTGCGAATTATCGCGGACATGGCACTATTCTAAGATCGATCTATCCGCCCTTCACCCATCCCTAGGCTAAGCTCATTTTCTGAGCTTTCAATTATAAGGATGCATAGCATTCAATGCCCCAACTACTATTTCATATAAGACTCAAATTCAAATCATCAAATCATAAATTAAACGAGTCAATAAAAGCTATCATGGTTTCATGGATCATTGTTTTCGATAGCTATTGGAAATATCAAATATAAAAATCATAGAATTAAGATCATAACAAAGTTTGAAACTTGAACAAAAGATCCCAATTTTTATTTCAAAGTATTTCTTGGAAACAATACCATAACAAAGTTTCGACGATAAGAAAATGATTAGCTCACCCTTTGGATGAGTCCTCACAATTATATCATAGACGGGAAGTCCATATGCAAATGGACATCCCTCGAATTCAAAGAATAAGAAATCTGCACCTTTTGTGAGCCAAAAACACAATATAAACAACCCTCGATCGAGTCCGAACCACCCCCACGAATATCCTATATAATGAGCACATTACAAGATTAAAATTCTATCTCATATATATATATATATATATATGTATGTGTGTGTGTGTGTATTAAGGACTCCTTCATGCCTATTTGTAGCCCTTATAATAATCTTTGATAGGTAATATAACCCTTAGGATCGAATTAGACAAGATACATAAGCATACAAGGAACAAAGTGTAGAGTACAACCCAACAACAGCTTCCATCTCAATAACCTTCCAAAGATCCACCTATTTCTCAATACTTGATGTTAAAAAATAAATGAGAGCTGTAGTTTGGTCTTTTAGGGTTCTATAGAAACTGGAATCATGTTAATTGGAGTTACGGTCTACTCGCTACAGTACTTTTACAAACGGAGTGCAATTCCCGAGTGGCTTCATACCAGTCTTGGAAAATCCAATTTTTAAGCCACTTGGAATTAGAATTAGAACTCATGGTAAACTACAAATTTTTAGCAAACTCATAGACCTTTACAACGATAATATCTCACCTAATTTGGACATACGGTTGATAATACACATTTTTAAACCTTCTGCAATTTTTAGGTTCCTGCTGCACTGCTTTAGATTTCGAAAATTTTGGGCATTTGGAATCCATAAACTCCATGACAACGCTACCAAAATACTAGAAATCTAATCCAAACCAACTAATGAAGAACTTGGAGCATAAACATCAAGTTTGCAATACCTATATATACTAAAGTTCATAAACTCTTAAGGAAACATATAGATAACCAAAAACTTGACCAAAAACCCTAGCCATGCCTTATAATATCACATTATCTTCAATGATTTGTCTTTAATTCATCAAATGAAGCTCCAAATTTCGAAAGCATGAAAAGAATTATAGATTCAAATCTAGGGTTTCTAAAGAGAGGTTGGAGAAAAATGGAAGGAGTGAGAGTAAAAGAGTGAATTATGGCAAAATAAAATCAATAAAGAGTTTATATAATTACCGAAATATTCCCTTTCTAAACCTCAAACTCTGGTCTAATAACAATTCAACCCTTGGATGACAAAAACACTACAATTCAAGTCCTAACAAGAGTTTTGGATATCTAACTTTGACCCTTATTCTACTATGGTCATTACAATATAAGGACTATGTACTACTCTAAAAGTTGAATGTACTACTCTCCTATCCACAAATATAACAACAATTTGTATACAACCTATGTACTACATATAAAACATAAAGTACAATACAACAAAACACTACTTAAAGAAATAATTAAATTTAGCAAAACGAGGTAGGATGAAATCCGGGTTATTATAGTTCAATTTTGTGAGAACGAAACTAATATTCAGAACCCAATTAATGTGCCATGAAGTAGAAGCCAAAATATTCTACAAGCCAAACAATAACATGAATACATGATCACAAAGTCATTCCTACACTTAAGGAGAGCGATCACTCTTCCTCTTCTTTGATGATGAAGAAGACCACAAGGGTGCAAGTATAACATATTCTCTGGAAAATTACAAGAAAAATCCCTAGTCTGAACCTTGCGCGTGGTTTGTTCCAAGAATGACACACTTAGATAACAGAAGTCCAAGAAAGGATAGTTTCCTTTTTCTCTTTTGATTTTTTCATCGTGCATCATTTAACTCATCAACCAACCAAAATATTGTTTATAGTCAGATTTTTATCAAAAATTTGGCTTATTTGCTCCTATGTATGAATGAGATCAATAGAGTTTTTTGACAACTTGATTGCCTTCTAAATTTTCTACTCTGCTACTTTAGCGGACTTAGTTGTGTTCTCTACTATCTCTTTTATTGTTAAAAGAATTTTGTCTTCAGTTTTCAAGTTGAAATTTAGTTAGTTTGAACTAAATAAACAAAGGAAACATTCATAGAACCAGAAGAACAAATTGTTAGAGAATGTTAGGAAAATGATTTAAGCCAAGCTTTTTGTTTGAACCGATGCATTCTTTTAGCTACCTTTGGCGCTGGTTTTGGTCTACATAATAACAAATTAAACGTAAAAAGTAAAAATAGCAACTTCAAAATAAAATTAAGATTTATTTGATCAATGGAATAATATTATTTGAACCATGGTTGATCCTGTTGATGATTGACCCTGTTAGACATGTGTATATAATTGTTCGTTTGTTTAGTGTAAGGGTTAATATTGTCACTCTCTTGTAATAGGAGCAGGTATAATCTTTCCCTTTGTTTGTATCTTCTTCCTTCTAGTTCATACGACATCAAAAATGCTATGGAATTAGGTTTATCAGTTCCTTCTAAATCTACATCATAATAACGAATCAAAATCAAAGCCACTATTTCCCAAAGGTCTCCCCTTCAATCCAAATCAATTCCATGTCCTCTACATCAGGTCATCATAGTCCTATCTATGTGGTTCACAATGAACCTAATTATGTTCAAAGTGGACACATAACCCTATACCTAAAATCAAAATGGACGGGAACCTCTACTGCTCCGGTCAAAGGCAATGGGGCGGGTTAACGAATGGGATGTCAAGCGTGCTAAAATCTTCTCCTTATTTAATGCCATTTCCACTACTGAGATTCACCAACAATTTCTCATGGATAACACTGCCAAAGAAGCTTGGAATTTCATTCAAAAAATTTACTCTACGTCTGGCATCATACATCAATATCAGTTGTGGTCGGCTTTTCAAATAAAACGTCAACAACCTGGATAGTCTATCACATTGTTTGCGTCAGAAATGCAAATAATCAGGGATCAACTACGTTTAGCAGCTCCTCAATTACCAGATTCGAGATGTTCTCAACAGTTTAGATAGTACTTTGATCAATTGCATTTCTTATGGCTCTTTCTGATCACTATGAGACTGTTCACTCAAGTCTGCTTCATCGCACTACAAAAATGCAGCGTATCAGCGAGGGAAAATTCCCTTGCAAATCCGTCGCTAAAAGGGTAATCCGTCGCTGATACTCCGTCGGTCAAATGCTCGTAGGTAATGCTATCAGTTAGGGATATCAGCGACGGATTTGCGAGGGATACTTTCAGCGACGGATTTGCGAGGGATACTTTCAGAGACGGATCAACAAGTGAATTTATTAGCGACGGATCAACGAGGGAAACATATTAACGACGGATCTGCGAGGGATTCTTTAGCGACGAATCAGCGAGGGAATTTTCAAGGACTTTCAGCGACGGATTTTCCATTGCTAATCCGTCGCTAATTTGTATAAATCTAAAAAATAAATTTTTTGAAATTACATAATTTCTGTATTTATTTATACAAAACCTGGAAATAATATAACAAACCAAAACTGTGAACAAATTAAAACTAACCAATTCATACGATTTAAAATATGGATTCATACAATTTAAAATATTCAATTCATACAAAAATAATCTTCAATTACATACAATATAACTACCGGGAGGTGGGGAAGGTGGGAAAACGTATCCTGACTTCCGCATAAACGCAACAAAATGCTCTGATAAGGCGGCCTGTTGGGCTAATGCAGCAACTTGTCTGGCCTGTTCGGCTTCCAAATCTACCATCTTCTTCCATTCTTCCTCCATCTCGGCCAGATGGCGTTCCTCTACCCTTGCCAACTTCTCTCTCAACTCTAATACCTGTAAATATCCAATATTCGAGAAAATCAGTAATTTGTTCGTAATTTTAGTAATGAGAAAGTTTATAACAATTTAACTAACATACCTCCGTTCCTGACTCGTATGATGACCCGCTACTACTACATCTACCCGGCTTAGCATAAGAGGGACCCTGGGTGGTCCCGAAACCAAAGATGCGGCCTTTCCTCTGTCCTCCGACACTTTGCTCCCAAAGAGATGCCTCATCAGGGGGAGGGCTGTCGGTACTAGATTGTGACTCACCCCTAAGCGATTGAAATAGCTCCTATGGTTTACCAAAACAAAAACGGGTGAGGTTATGTATGTAGAAATTTCAGCAGCATAACGACTGTAAATCAAACATAACACCAATGCCTGTTTTTAACAATTAAAGCATTCTAATAACACCAATGGTAGTCATATTCTCAACCTATTTACTTAGCCTAACGTCTGCCCAACAATGGCAGCCCAAACTAATAGCATCACTATGTTTATTAAAATATATTACCTTAAACCTACCAAACGTATCTATTAACCAAAATAATGGTTTTAGAAAACTTACATGATACCTAGCAGCTTTGGGGTAACTGAACTGAGGAAGATCGGTAGGCGGGTCAGATGAATTGATCGAACTTCCGGTTCGTGCAGTGAGTGCGCTCAAACACCTCAGTAGCAGTTGGCTCACGGCCCATTACTTGTGCCTACATTAGACAATTAGGTTAAGTTGTTAGTAAACATAAAGAATGAATTACATTCTCAAAAAAGATTATATACTCTCCATCCTGTCTCGATGTTGTGCAGTACTAATCGATTCCCTAGTATGTTTGAATGACACCCCTCAAACTGTGTGTTCCGATTGGCCATATTGATTTTGGATTTCCTTTTCCAAGCCTCGGTATCCCGAACCTGTTAAAACAGAGCACATATATAAGGCGGTACAAAAGACATGGCAGTTCGAAAAGCTCACAATATAGATACATACTAGGTCAATCATCTGAAGCCAAAACCTGTTTGGTATCCATATAGGATGGTGTAATCTAATTAGTGAGAAGTCCTCACCGTCCCATTGCTGATCGCCAGGATAGGTCTGTGCCACGGTCCAGTCATGTGCAGATTTCATCCAATATGAGTACCTGTTGTGCATGCTTTGGTCCATAAATCATGAACCATGTCATCCAGCTCTGGTTTCCACTGGAACTTAGCCTACATACACAATGTTTGTATAAATGTAATGTTAGGTCTAAAAATCAGTATTAATTGTATTCGTCTTGAATGTCTATAATTGTAAAAGTCATCGTGTTTGACTTTTATTAGACAAGTTTGACTTTGACTTGTGTTAGTAGTTTGACCATATAAATAGTAGGTGTTCATTGTAATTGAGTGAGAGAGCATTATTGTAAATTCATGTACGTAATATAGAAGTTTGACTGATTTGAATACATTGACTTTTCCTCTCAACTATCATATACATGTTCTTGATGTTCTTACAAGATACATCAGATCTGCCATGATTGTGAAGCTAACATGAAGATTGATCAGTGAATTTAGGGACAAACAATTGGTATCAAAGCAAGTAAACCGCACACCTCTTGACCGGATTGTTCTCCGATTTGTTTTATCGCATCAATCGGTTTCTAATCTAAGGTTAAACCGTACATAGCTTGATCGGTATAAGTGAGCGGATTCATACAAGCCTTGAGCGGTTTAAGGTAAACCGCACAATCATCTTGATCGGATTCTAAATCGCAAAAATCAACAGGTTTGCTTTTTCGATTTCATCTCAGGTTTAAGTTTTTCAATTTGAGCGGTTTATTCATAAACCGATCATCTCTTGAATGGTTTAGTGACCGGTTTAGATTACCTCTTGACCGGATAAGTGTCCGGACTTCTAAACCGCTCAATTCATTTTACCCAGATTCTCAATTGTTCATTGTTTCTTGATTCATTTTGATAAATCACTCAATACCTTGACTGTTTTGACAAGAATCGATCAATTTTGACTGTCTTCATCTGGTTCCTTTTATTATTCATTTAAATCGTACCTTGCCTGAGAGGAGAGTTGTCCGCACACATTTTGAACGGTTTAGTATAATCAAGTTTGAGTTGTTGTTATATTGAGAATTTAAGTGTATATGCTCATTCATTAGCTGCACTTTAAGATTGGTTGTTCTAAATTCTGGAAGAACCAGAAGAAAAGTCATAGAGATTCAAGAGTCTTGCAGATCTGTTCACGTCTTTTGGCAGTAGCTAGCTTTTGTTCTGCATATAGAAGCTGATCTGTTTTTATACTGGTTGATTGTTAAAGTGATTTGAGCAGGTTTAGGTTCGTGTTTTCTGACTGTGTGTTTGTAACTTGTGGACTGAAACAGCAGCAGCTACACAGTGAATTGTTTAGAGTGCAGTTTTGAAGGTGTTGCTATTTTTATTTTGAAGTTATGGACAATTTCATTGGTCTGTATATTGCTTTAACAGTTTGTACAGTAAGATACAATTCTATGTGATTAGAGAAGCTGTTTTGACTTTCTGTGAGATTGAAGCTTTTTGAAGCTGTTGGTGTGGAGACTGCAGGTACAAGGTTCATGTTTTTCAAGCTGCTGGTGGTGAAGATAAACTAGTATACATATTAGCAGTTCTGGTGCTGTTCAAGTTTGCAAGCTTTAATTCACTGTCATATATACAGATTTTTATACAGTTTGTGCAGTTTAGCAATATATAGCATGTTTATATTCAGTAGGTTTCTGTTTTTGAGTTTATTTTGTTGCTGAATTTGGTTGCTGTTTTTTTTTATTTTGATCTTGACAGTAGTAAATAGTGGATAACTCAGTCATCTAGTTTAGACAATTGACAACAGCTGTGTGTTCTCGATCAAGATACCCACGTTGATCAAGGAAGAGAGGGTTGTAGAAGAAGCAACAATTGAAGAAACAGTTGCCTCTGCAGCACCTCGTATTTGAAGCTGTTTTTGCAAAGAAGTCACTAAGATTCATCTTGGAAAGGAGGATCAAGTGTGATTTGTGATTGATCAATTTTTTTTAAGTTTCATTGTGAGATTTGGGCTAGAATCAGAATTTGGTTTTGGACTTGGATAGTTTTAATTTTAGGTTTCTATTTGTTCGTGGTTTTTAGTTTTTGTCTAGATTTTATTTTTGGATCTTCGTATATATGTTTTGTGTGTGTTTTAACTGTTTGAGGATCTTTGAACTGTTCTGCGTCATGTAAATTGTTTTTCATCAGTTTTAACTGTCTTTGACTGTTTTTACTGATTTTTGACAGTTTGTCGTTGTTTTTCTAAATTCTCATCAGTTTTTTTTGTGTTTTTCTATTCTTTTTTAGCTTAATTGTTCTTGTTTCTTTTTATCTGATTTCACTGCATAGATCTTTAACTGATCAATTTTTTTTTTGATGGCAGATTTCATAAAGGAGATGAAAGAGAAGATTGTTGAGCTAGAAAAGAGCATTGTGAACCATAAAGAGAATTACAGAAATTTATACATTAAAAATTATGCTAATGAGGATTATATCAAAAACTTAAAGATAGATCATAAAAAGGAGTGTGAACAAATCGAGAAGGAATTTGAATATAAGATTGAAAAGTTTGAAAAAAATCTGAGTTCGGATCGGAAAAACTATGATGATGATTTGCAAAGGTTGACTAAGTCTAATATAGATTTGTTAAATAAACTTCAAAAAATTCAAATTGAACTAACTGCTGAGAGGAACTCTTCAAGGAATAATACAGATATAAAGGATTTAACTGAGAAGTTCCATAAGTCTGAGAATGATCTG
>NC_037536.1:18097670-18098744 GCF_001531365.2 Cynara cardunculus var. scolymus | reverse complement strand
CAATTTAGGACCCAAGTTCGTTTGGGTACCAAAATCTATTTGATCTGATTTTGCAGGTGTGTCCATTTTGTGCTGATCAGAATATTATTTCAGTGATACACCGATGCAGGGGGAGTTGTGATTTATTCCAAATAAGGCTTCTAAACACCCAGTTTAGGACCCGAGCTTAAATACCAAGGCTTCTGAACATTTCAGTTCAGAACCCATGCTTTACCGAGTGTGGTTTCTAAACACTCAGTTTAGAACCCGTACTTAAAATGTTTTCTTCAATTTTCTTATTCTTTTGAGCTTAAATGATTCATTACTTATATCTACTTTCTAGGGGGAGTTCTCTAGAAAGTTCAATAAATATTTTTTTGAATTTTTTTTTTGGAAACGAATACATTCTCTGAACATGTTTTTCCTGAGATTTTACTTGCCTAATTTCTCGTCGTACATAACTCCAATACCTGTTTCAGCTATTCTTCAAACTGTTATTATCACGTCTCTTATACGAAAATCATTTTCGGTGATAATACACTCGTTTGTATTCAAATTTTGTTTTCTGATATTTTTTTACATTGATTCATATACATTCATTTTTTTGAATATCAGAATCTGTAAACTTGTTCTCACAGATCTTCATTCATTTCTCTCGCATACCGAATAATCGAATCGTTGTCGCTTCATTCTTTTGTTAATTGTGCTTAAAGCCAAATTTTTTGATCAACTTTTATTTGATCATTGCGCTTTAAAGAAATAATATTTTTGATCAATCATTGTCATCAGATGTGCATAACGCTAAATTTTAGGAGGGACAGAGTGCTTATCAGAAATACCTCTATGGAATGTCAAAACCGACAGACCTACCCAAGAGGACAACAATATCTGAGTGAGCTTAAATACAAAAGGGTTTGTATGCCAAGATTAAAATGAAAAAGAGAGGGGTAGTTGTTGTGAGCTAAAAGAATTAACAAGAGTTGTGTCAGGATTAAAAGAAAATGAGAATCCTGTTCTAAATTTCTAAAATCCGGGCATACCACATAATCTATTAGTTCTTGATTTTTTGGAGACTAATATTGAAAAAGGCAAAGC
>NC_037536.1:18086400-18097044 GCF_001531365.2 Cynara cardunculus var. scolymus | reverse complement strand
ACGGAAAATTTCATTCATCTTATGTATGATGGAATGATTCTCATTTCATCATAAGGGGGAGTATATGTAATAATGAATCAAATATTCATTTCCGAACATTGTTAAAGGGAATTTGATGCAAAGATCAAGGGGGAGTAACTTCGAAAGTGGCAAACGACTCAAAAGAAGCGCGACTGGAGATAATCGTAGAAAGATTATTTGTGTACTACAACGACTGAGAGATGTTGAATGTGAAGATCATCTTTACAACAGTTTACTGAAGACTTGTTTACTAAAGATTCTTTGAAGATCACATATTGTAAATTGTTTTTGTTGATTCCTGTTCTACATTGTCAAAAGAGAAGATCACTGCGGTTCTACATTCGAGGGGGAGAATGCTAGAAGATCTTTCTCAACAGATGATTACTTGAAGATTACAAGTTGAAGATTTCTTTTCAAAGTTGACATATTGTGCGTAAAGGTTCAAAGTTCAAACAAGAACTCAAAGTGCAGAATTTTCTTTCAAGTCTGAATACAAAGGGGGAGAATGTTAGGTCTGAAAATCAGTATTAATTGTATTCGTCTTGAAAGTTAAATATTGTCTATAATTGTAAAAGTCATCGTGTTTGACTTTTATTAGACAGGTTTGACTTTGACTTGTGTTAGTAGTTTGACCATATAAATAGTAGGTGTTCTTTGTAATTGAGTGAGAGAGCATTATTGTAAATTCATGTACGTAATATAGAAGTTTGACTGATTTGAATACATTGACTTTTCCTCTCAACTATCATATACATGTTCTTGATGTTCTTACAAGATACATCATATCTGCCATGATTGTGAAGCTAACATGAAGATTGATCAGTGAATTTAGGGACAAACATGTAAAAACAATGACCTTATATGTATAATTACATTAAAATGGTACACCATCCCTAAAGCGCTAGAACATCAATTCGCGTGCTTCCTGAGGTACTTCCTTCCATCTATGCCACGGACCAGCAAAGGAAGACCTGAATATAGTCGTCATCTCCCGATTAACATGGGCATTTTTAAACCTGTACAATTAAAAAAAAATATTTACAACACAAAGACATTCATATCATTTTATTATGTAATACAAAGTCTTATACGACATCTACTTATCCATGGCCTAACAAAGAAAGATGTCTTCGTTGGCTCGGATGACTCGGTGTTGGCATCTCTGTGTTGGGGCCTCTCCCCGATCCCGAACCTGTCGAAGCTGGGGGCTCCATGGCCACCTCTTGTTCATCTAAACCACAAAAGGTGGTCTCCGAAAACTCAACAATGTCATCGGCGTGGGCGGAGTTGCTGCCCCTACCAGGCATGGGGCTACCACGACTCCCATGACGGCCTCGACCGCACTCTCGGTGTGACATCTCCTGAAAAAACAAACATTAGATTATATCATGAAAAATGACAAATCGCTATTATATATGTACAATTGTGAAATAAGCATACAGAAGACAAGCTACTCATCAGAAGAATGATCAGATAACATCGGTTCATCTTCATCATTTGATTCATCATCTATGCCTTCAAATTCTAGTTCATCTTCACTATCTTCGTCCAATTTGTCGCCACCTTCTTCTTCATTTATATTATGGAATACGATTACCTCTCTTGTGGCAAGATGAACATCATCGAGTTTGTTTCCTAATGAGAACATTGTATGAGTTACCATTTTGTTGACTTGAAAGAATTGTTCTCCATCCACATGATCATTGCTTTCGACATCGTTAATCATGTCGGACACTTCATATATGCCACGAGCCTTTGTCTTGACAACTGCCCACCAATCTTTCAAATCATTTGTCATCAAAGGATATGAAGTATAATAGACTTCTTTTGCTTGTGATGCTAGAACGAACGGGTCGTCGGATTCAAGTCTAGACTTATATTTGATATCTACCAAATTGTGTTTAGGGTCAACTCTAACCCCCGAAACAGTATCAAACCAAGTGCATTCATGCCAACCACCTATTGCACTGAGCCATAATACTCCACCTCTATAACTTCATCTAACATTCCATAGAAGTCAGGCTCACACTCGTCAAAGCAAGCCCCCTTACACATATACCACTATTATGGGTAACTCGACCAGATCCATGGGTCACCGTATGGAACTTGTAACCATTCACAAAGTATCCCTAATGCGTGGTGGCATAATGGCCTGGTCTGCATGCTAGGGATTTTAATTGTTCATTTGAGTCGTTTAACTCGAACATAACCTATAAAAGAAGGCCATACGTAAGAAACACATAACGTATGTCATTGCATTCTGTATATTAATACCAATGACTAGTATATATATACTCATGTGGTACGAGAACCAGTCAGCAAACCTCTCCTCCCGAATTCTATCAAGTTCAACAACATCAATATTCGATTTTGTTTGTCGAATATTTTCATCAAAGGTGGACTGGAAAGGTTGAACTTCTACACAGTTGAACAAGAAATATCTATGGATAGTCTCCAGGTCATGTTCATTTAAGATTATATGTTTCCCACCATTCGCGAATAGTGGAGCAATAGGTAGAAAGTTCATTTACAAGGTACGACTCAATGATAGAGCCCTCAACCCTTGCTTTGTTTCGAACCGTTCTCTTTAAATATTATACTAGATGAAATACATTTTAGAGATAAAAAGAGTGTTTTATATGAATATATTGTACTAGATTTCACTAAAATTAGGAACTCACCTCTTATAGAGATACATCCACCTATATTGGACCGGACCACCATTTATAGCTTCACGTGTCAAATGTATCACGAGGTGTTCCATTGAATCAAAGAATTTGTGCGGAAAAACCTTTTCCATTTGCAAATAGTTTGAACAATACTTGTTTGCAATGGAACCAAGTCATATATGTGTAACACCCTTGAACATATCACACGAAAGAATGTGCACAACTCCGTTATTGCATCCCATATCGAAGTTGGTATCATCCCTTGTAAAGCAATAGGAAGCAATCGTTGCATAAACACATGAAAATCATGACTCTTGAAGCTATAAAAGCTAGAATTTTCTAGGTTCACACAACTCCCTATGTTCGAAGCATACCCATCTGGAAACTTCAACTTCTTCAACCATGCACACAGTTGTTTTACTTGTTGTTTTCTTAAACTGTACGATGACTTTGGTTTCACTACTTTGTTGCCTGACATGGCAATGTGCAAATCCCGTCGATCACAATGAATCTCTACATCTCTCCTCGCCTTTACATTGTCTTTAGTTTTTGACGTATCCATGACGGTGTTAAAGAGATTCTCAAAAATGTTCTTCTCAATATGCATGACATCGAGGTTGTGTTGGATCAGCAACGTCTTCCAATATGGCAACTCCCAAAAGATGCTTCTATTTACCCAATTATGATTGGTTCCGAACCCGTTATTTTTTCTATTTTTTGAACTATACGAGCAACCCTCATAAACAGTTGGAAGTTCATGATCAAACTCCCAGATCTCTTCACCGGTTACCTCAGGTGGTAGACCAGTTAACACCCTATTACCTGCCATAAATCCTTTTTGATCACGACGGAAAGGGTGTGTTCTAGGTAACCATCTCCGATAACAATCAAACCAACATGATTTCCCTTCATTTTTTAACTGGAAGGAATCTACCTCCCCCATGCAATATGTGTAGGATAACTTGCCATGCGTGATCCAACCTGACAACATTGCATAAGTCGGGAAGTCGCTGACTGACTATAGTAGTATAACCCTCATCTCGAAATTATTCTTACGATATGCATCATACGTAAGAACACCCTCCGTATACAACATTTTTAGATCATTTATTAGCGGCCTGAGAAACACATCCAAATTCTGACCGGGGCTCTTTCTACCACAGATGAACAATGCAAGCTCAACATACGAATCTTTCATAGCCATCCAAGGAGGTATATTGTAGATGGTAATGAAGACGGGCCATAGTGAATACGGATTCGAAGTTGAATCATTCGGGTTGAAACGTCGGTGCATAACCTAAGACGAACATTCCGGATCTCATAAGCAAAGTCAGGATCCCTCATGTCGAAATGCTTCCAAGCCGCACCATCACTTGGATGTACCATTTTACCTGGTTTCGCCCGATGATCGTAATGCCAAGTCATCTCTTTAGCGGTCTTTGGAGACATATACAATCTTTGGAGTCTTGGAATAATCGGTAAGTACATCAACACCAAGTCAGGGACCTTCTTTCGTCTACTAGTCTTGTAATGACTTTCATTGCATACTCGATAGTGGGTCAACCCAGAATCATGCTTGTACAATAACATGCAATGGTTTTTGCAAGCATCGATCTTTTGTTTTGGTAGAGTAAGATTTTTCAAACTCTTCTTCATCTCATAGAAGTTACAGGGTAATTTATCACCCTCAGGTAGCATCCGCTTAAAAACAGGAAGCACTATATTATATGTCATCTCGGGTACATTACTTTCTGCCTTACAATGCAACAAACTCGTCGCAGCTCCTAATTTTGAAAAAGTTTTACATCCATCCCATAAAGGCTCATCAACAGTTTGTAACATGTTATAAAATTCTTAGGCAGAAGGATTAGGTGTTTGCTCTTCCCATGTCATGGCATTATGTACCATGTGATCGTTCACCATTTTGAAAATAACCTTCATTATGATCCACTATCAGATTAGAAGATTGACCCACGTCTTGATGAGATGCATGACAATAGGTTTGTACCATGTCCCCACTAAATGGTATAATCAGGCATGAAACCATATTTCATCAAGTGCAGTTTTACGTCTTCTCTTTCTCTATAGGCTTCGTTTCTACACTTGGAGCAAAGACATCTAACGTGGAACACTATCCTATCATGTGTAGTGTTAAACCCATATCTGACAGTAGAGTAATGTAAAGGAATTTAAAAAGAGATTTGTAGAAGAAGATGAATAGAAATCGACGACGTTTTCTTTATTGAATGGAAAATACAAACTCTCAAAAACCCTAATCGACTCTCATGTGATGTGTTTGAATCTGTGTGTTACAAAGTGTTGATCATTCATCTCACTTCTATTCTATGCCTGTATCACTTATTATATAGGCGATATTTACATGATAATTGGATCATATAAATAAGGTAACTAAATCCTATAAACAAGGAAATAATCATTATCGAAAATGAGATCAGCATCATCCTTCAAGATTCTGAAGATAGTCGTCCATAGGATAGACCAACCAGAGGATAGACCAACCAGAGGTTAGACCAACCAGATGATAGACCAACCAGAGGTTAGACCAACCAGAGGTTAGACCAACCAGAAGAGTTATGGAGATGTGCAGTTCATCGCACTTATGGACGTCCATAGGGGCTCTGGTCGTTCATTGGGGCTCTGGTCTTCTTCCAGACTTAGTCGTTTTAGCACAACAGCATCTTCAGATATTCCATCCTTAGCACCGATTGCTTAATAAAACGTTTTAGAATAATTAGGATCAATTTGATTCGAACAATCTCCCCCCAAAGTTTTATGAAGCAAGCATCTTCATGAAGTCTTCAGGTCTTCTCCCCTCTGCTTCTTGAGTACAACTTTAGTGTTCTTGGTATGGATGGAATTTTCAAGCTCCCCCTGAATGTAGCTCTTTGTTCTTCATTTTTAACTCTTAGACCAAATCATATTCAATGTGAATGCAGCACCACTGATTGCATAGAATGCAGCTTTAATCTGCCTACAACCCAACACATACTTTGATGCACATAATAGCCACTCAACCCCAAAAGTAGCAAATTCATCCAACTAAGGGATAGATAAATGTGTGAATTTCTTGACAAAACAATGCAACCAATCTTATGACAAAGAATCTTTCATTGAACCACAAGTTGAGTAGGAATTCAGCTTTAGAGSTTGATCCAATTGGAGATAACTTGAATAACCAAARCAAACACCATTGGAATTGAGAACTGGAGAGAAGAATTAACATTAAGCTTTATGGCTTCAAGAAACAGCAGGTCAATTCAAAGAAAATTGACAGTATTGCTGTTAATGTTTCTAAGGGCAAAACATGAAGAAATATTGCCATATTGGACCAAGGGCAGCTACCCCA
The DNA here is from genome assembly GCF_001531365.2 of Cynara cardunculus var. scolymus. Classification (NCBI taxonomy): domain Eukaryota; kingdom Viridiplantae; phylum Streptophyta; class Magnoliopsida; order Asterales; family Asteraceae; genus Cynara; species Cynara cardunculus. Next base: position 18,090,987 of record NC_037536.1, on the reverse strand, counting down.
GAACGCATAGAGCACAGAAGCATAGAGCCGTCCCCAGAGTCAAGTGAGGGAGCACAGGAGCCATCTTCATCAGATGAAGAAGATGATGATGATGATGGTACTCCACGTGCATCCCCCGGCCCTTCACAAACACATCCCCTTCCCTCTTCCAAAAGGGCAACCACCTCGTCTACCCCTGGCGATCAAGGCCAAAGGGGTATTGAATAAGAATGGCCCAGTCCAAACCCAACCCAACCCAAGCCAGCCATCCAAAGGCCATTCTTCGGGCCTCTAGAGATGATTTAGCTGAGGAAACACAACTTCCATCGCCCCTCTCCCAACAGAGAGGCGATGCAGACATAAGAGCCATATCGCCTCATGGCTCGACACTACCATCCACACACACAGAAGCATGTGTTGCTTCTGACATTGCTCAACCCCAAGATCGTTCAGAGTGATCTCCCGTTCATGCACACCCCCTTTGATATTTGATCTAGCGAAGGGGAAACACATCTACTTCTCTTCCTTGGCCACTGAAGCCGAAGAAAAGGAAGAGAATGTCGCAACATCAAGAGATAGCTCTTCACTAGAGGGCTATCAAGGACATGATGGAAGTCCTTCAATGCCCACATTTTCACAAGGCATTGAGGGCGCCTCTGAAGCTGAGGCTCAACCTGCAGCGTCCGTTGCTGCAGGGGTTACCCCCATGGTCGATCAGGTCACAAAGGCTGAGTTCCAAGCCTTTGTTGACTCAGTTCAGTTGTCCTTGGAAGACCTAAAACTCGTCATCCAAGGGATTGTTGACAACCCACCTTCCATCGATCTAACCCCCATTCGACAATCCCTTGCATCCCTCGAAACCCAAACTAGAGATAACACAACCCGCCTCCAGATGATGCAACAAACCGTAACCCAACACCATAACACCTCCTCCTCCGTTGCCACACAAAGAAACCAACTCCTCATTCACTCCATCGCCGCCCTCACGGCCCAGGCAACTGCCGCCGATGAGACCCTAGCCTTCATAACCACCTGGATAAACACCATCTTCCAAATCTTCAACGCCCTACCAGCCACCATAATATCCCAAATCCCTCAACCAACCCCACTTCAAACAACTTCATCAATCGATGAAACCCTAGCCTCCCTCACCAACCAAATGGCCACCATACAAACCACCCTAACCCAACTCCCGGCCACAATAATAGACAACATACCCTAACCTACTCCACCTCCACCTCTACCTCCCTCTGCAGGCCTATCCTTCGATGAAGCCTTATCTTCTTTCATTGCAGAGGTGAGAAATATCCTTATCAGCATCCCTATTCCACCATCCACATCCGCCTCCACCTGCATGCCCCCACCTGCCTCCACCTTCACCATAGACTATGCAACCAGGGCCGACCTAAGGGCCATGTCAAAGGCACTTGTCTCATCCTTCAATGAGATAAGTGTAAAATTCATCCATCGCGCTATTCAACCTACCAAGGCTCTCTCCCAGAACCTTGCTGATCAACAAAGGCGCACCACCTCTCTCTTTCACACGATGGAGGAGAGCCAAAGACAACAAACCCTGAAGGCGTATCTTGCGTCCTTCGAGAAGGAGAAAAAGAAGAAGAGGAGCAGAGCTTCGTCCTCCAGCAGCCGCCTACAAAAACGGCCAAGACATGTGGACCCAGACCCCGATGATTAAGGTCTTGGACCTCATGAGGGGGAGAACCAGGCTGCGACTGCTCAACCCATAGAATCCGCTACACCAACACCACCACCACCACCCGAAACACAACAACAATCTCCACTATCAACTCAAGCAAGGGAACCAAAGGCTCAGCCCTCTGAAGATGTACATAATGTACATGTTCCCCTTGCCACCATACCTGAACCCATCGTGTTGAGTTCCTCATCTGGTGATAATACATCAACCCCACCAACAGAATACAACCCACCTTTCACTCCATCTCCACTACTGAGCCTACCATTAACCCCATCACCAACTCCTCGTACCACAGAACCTTTCATCACCCTACCCGATGAACCTGAACAAATACACATTCAACCTTTACCTCAACAACCTCAAACCCAAACACAACCTGATGAACCTGAACCACCCCAAAATGAGCCAACCCAAGAAACCATCCCATCACCAATCGATACACAACCCATAACCCAAACTCAACCCCCAACCAAACCAACTACGGTGCATGCGGACATTCCCTCTTCATCAAGGCACCCTCCGCAGAGCTTAGTCGACGAGATCATCCAGAATATGGAGTCGCTAAGGAGACGTCCGGAGATGCCACCAAAGAGACGTCCGGAGATGCCACCAATTATGATGGACAATATCCATCAGTACCTATACCATGATCGCGATGAAAGTTTGTCTCTCAATCCTCCAGTTCTATCGCTAGAATCCATAGACCTCCTACACCATAGGTTTGTTAGACAGACTACCCAACCACCACAAGCTGTCTTCTCAAACTATGGAATAAGGATGGTAATGGATATAAAGATGAGGACCTTCGCTAACAGAGCTATAAGATATATCGAGTACACAGTGGAAAGAGCCCACGTTCAGGTCAGCATCTTCAATGACAATAACTTGATCAATCTCAATCCCTATGACTTGATCGAGCTTTATGCATTTACAACTCAGCGACATGATCAAGGAATAAGATTTAGGATGGCAAATAGAGCGATTATGAAGATGATGGAGACCTTGGTGAAGCATCGAGCCAAGAGTGATTTTCAGATTGCTCTTCATTTAGATATCAAAAGACTCTCCTGCATTCCACCAAATGAAGACTTTCGTGGCCTGCATAAAAAGAGATCTGCTTCTGTCTTGACTCAACCTGAGCTCGAACTTGTCTTAAATAATGAGTTCGGGGTAAAGAAATTTTATAGACTAACTAAATCATTCAAGTCTTCAACCGATACACTTGAGTGGTTTTAGAAAGTTATCAGAGAAAGACTGGGCAGAACTCACGTGCCAAGGGAAGACGAGAATCAACTCATTCATGAGATATCTACATTCATCAGCTATCGAAGACTGCTACTGCGCTTCTGGGAAATATCTCAAGGTAGATCATGAATAGAGTTTTAAATTTTTGCCTTAAATTGAAATGTCTTTGCTTCCAGTACTGTAAGAATTCATCATCCAATKAAAATTTGGAATTTGATGCTTTTCTTTAGATTAGTCTCTGTTCTTCAATATTGTTCATAGATTAGTTTATGTTTGTTCTTTCATTACTTAGGGGGAGATTGTTAGTGAAACGTCCCAAACCACACATTGCATGTAACACATATTTCATATAAAAGAAATACATGATATTATCCCATTCAGGTTCCTTAGTACAAGAATCTATTATGACCAAATACAAGGTTCAAAAATTCAAATACATTTCTTGTACTAATTAATCAAAACTATACATCCCTACAGATCTTCAAGCAGAAATGCATATAGGAAAATATCAAATCTTCCCTTTATCCTTACAGTCCGAACCTCCTGCAATACATAGTTAAAATCACAAAACGAGGGTTAGACCGAGAGGTCTAGTGAGATACCCTATTTATGTTATTGCAGGGTGAAAACCACCAAAAATCTTTATAGAAAACATCCTTTCACATATAACAAACATCTGAACAAATAAGAATATATTACCAGACTTCTTCCACATTTCAAGCAAAGCTTTCAATTATGCAAATCCCATACCTCTGAACCAATTAGGTTTCACATAATGCCACTTTTAACCCTTTTTCAAATCAAAACAAGGTTAAAATAAAGTTTCAGGCCAAACCTGACGTTTTCTCCTCAATAACATCCAGACTATGATTTCCAATAAGAACCTTGATCCTAAATCTTTAAATCACAAAGAAATAAAGATTCCAGAACATGGTAATCTTAAGGGATATAATAGAAAGAGTTATATCATACAACACACACATACAAATGCCACCCTTATATCCAAATTTACACCTCTCCTTGGTATGCCACCCTTATCCCATGGTACACCTCTCCTTGATATGCCACCCTTATTTCCTCATCAAAAATATTTCACAAAATAACTTCAAATAGACTGCAGCCATTGAAATTATTGTTAAAACAAAATCATTTATTTCAAAACTTCCTTTTTATAACAATATAGTATTTCTTATCAAAAACACAAAATATAACTTCAAATCCGGTCAACTTAACTTTGCCGGATTTCATTTCCGGTCAAGAATCCGGACAACACCTTGCATAAGTTTTGTTCAGTTAACACTTAGAATCAATTCCAACGTTTTCCGGATAACAAGTCCGGTCAACACATCGCATAGAGCTTGATCGATTTATCACTTAGAATCAAAATCAACATCTTTGTTGGATAGAAGTCCGGACAATACACCGCTCACAACTTAACCGATTTAAAACAATCCGTCCACCAAATGGTCGTATTCCTACTTCTCAGTGCAAAAAGATAACTATTCTTACCAATCATAACCCGATCGATACTTAACCGGTTTAAAACTAAACTGTTCAATACTTGAGTGATTTATAAAATAATCCGGACAATACATTGTCCACCCTTTGACCGATTTAAAACAATCCGGACAATACATCGTCCAACCTTT
>NC_037536.1:18084349-18086344 GCF_001531365.2 Cynara cardunculus var. scolymus | reverse complement strand
AACCTTTGACCGATTTAAAACAATCCGGACAAGCTTTGTCCGAATAAAACCCTTAAGAAAAAATCCCTTGGTTTCATTCTAATAATAAACAAGATTCATATAAAACCAGTAAAAGTTTTATGGAAAAGAGTTTAGAATTTACTCACCCTAACAAGCTTTTGAAATCAAATACTTGAATCTCCAGACAAGAAATAATCCGGTCAACCTCTCTTCTCTTTTAAATCACACAACTTTAACAAAGCAAGAAGAGAAAATATGGAGGCTCAACCTCCCTTTTATACTTTCCAAAGCAGGATAGGCGGCTAACTCACATACCCACATGTATGCATACATACACCATGCATATATGATTATATAAATATATATACACACCCATTTCAACCACATATACCATGTATATATATATATATATATATACTTCCACATATGTACATATTCTCATACACATAATCACATTATGCACATAATTTTCACATACCAGAATGACTAAACGTATCAATTTATCATGCTATCACGTAATCATTTAATAAGATAATCACATATTAATTACCTTGGGTGATAACCAGGATCCGGTTATCACATTTTCCACCCCTCAAAAGAATTCCGTCTCGGAATTCCTTTAATCAAAAAGCCATGGGTATTCTGATCTCATCTTTGATTCCAATTCCCATGTTGCTTCTGGTCCTTTGTGAAACTTTCACTGTACTTTAACAAGACTTACTTCTTTGTTTCTTAACATCCTGATCTTTCGGTCAATTACAGCTTCTGGTGTTTCCACAAAATTCAGTTTATTGTCTAATTGAATCTCTGGCAACGGTATAGCTAGACTCGGATCAGCCAAATATTTCCACAGATTTGACACATGAAAAGTGTGGTGAATCAGACTTAGCTCTTCTGGCAGCTCTAACTGATATGCTACTGGCCCAATTCGCTTACATATTCTGAACGGCCCTACATACCTCGGACTGAGCTTTCCTTTCTTTCCAAATCTGATGACACCCTTCCATGGCGAAACTTTTAACATCACAAAATCACCTATACCAAACTCAATTGGCTTTCGATGATTATCTGCATAACTTTTATGGCGATCTTGCTGTTTTGATTCTTTCACGAATCTGTTCGATCTTTTCAGAAGTTTCTTGAACAATTTCAGGACCCGTCAGCTGTTTTTCACCCACTTCATTCCAACACAATGGCGTTCGGCATTTACGTCCATACAACACTTCATACGGTGTCGCTTGGATGCTGGAATGGTAACTATTGTTATACGCAAACTCTATCAATGGCAAGTGATCTTCCCACGATCCCCCTAAATCAATGATGCATCTTCTCAACATGTCTTCGAGAGTCTGAATAGTTCTCTCACTTTGCCCATCTGTTTGCGGATGATAAGCTGTACTTAATCGAATTTCAGACCCCAAAGCTTTCTGTAGTCCTTCCCATAACTTGGAAGTAAACCGACTATCTTTATCAGAGATAATAGACAATGGAACACCGTGTCTGGTAACAATTTTTTTGATGTAAATCTGCGCTAGCTTTTATAAAGAGTATTTCTCTCTTATTGGTAGAAAATGCGCAGATTTAGACAAACGATCCACAATTACCAAATCACGTCATACCCCTTTGGAGTTCGAGGTAACTTCATAACAAAATCTATGGTAATGTGATCCCATTTCCATACAGGTATCTCTAACGATTGAAGACTTTCATATGGCTTCTGATGTTCAATCTTAACCTGTAAACATGTCAGACACTGTTCCACATATCGAGCTATGTCTCTTTTCAATCATGGCCACCAATAAAAGGGTTTTAAATCTCTATACATCTTATTGGTGCCTGGATGGATAGAGTATCGGGATTTATGACTTTCATTTAATATCATACTTCAGATATTTCCAAAATATGGTACCCAAATTCGCCCTTGAAAACACATAATTCCTTTGTCATTTGGTTCCAAGGTTGAAATCATCTTACCCAACCTTTCTGATTTGATAA
>NC_037536.1:18079595-18084273 GCF_001531365.2 Cynara cardunculus var. scolymus | reverse complement strand
TTACCCAACCTTTCTGATTTGATAAGATCTTCTTTCATAGCTTACTTCTGACATCTCAGAACTTCTTCATGAATATCAGGGATTAAACTTATTCTCATTGCCACCGTTTTAATAGTTCCGCTCCTTTCTTTTCTACTTAAAGCGTCAGCTACCACGTTGGCTTTTCCTGGGTGGTAAAGGATTTATTGGTCACGGTTCCAGCATCTTCCTAAATCGAAATGTGGCGCTGGCTGCTACGCTATAAAGGAAATATGGTTGCGCCTTCACCAAGGCAATTGCTTTTGGTGTAGTGGGTAAGCGCTTGATCCTAACAATTGGTATCAGAGTAGGTCACGGGTTCGAATCCCATGGTGTGCATAATATGCAAGGAGTGCATAATTATGAGAAAGGCATGCTGCACGGCCATTGACTTCTAACGAAAGCTCTTATTAGTACCGGCAGATGCTGGGGGGGGATTGTTGGTCACGGTTCCAGCATCTTCCTAAATCGAAATGTGGCGCTGCCTGCTACGCTATAAAGGAAATAAGGTTGCGCCTTCACCAAGGCAATTGCTTTTGGTGTAGTGGGTAAGCGCTTGATCCTAACAGGATTTCACAGTCATAATCATTAACAAGTTCAATCCACCGACGCTGTCGCATATTTAAATCTTTCTGGCTGAACAAATGTTGTAGACTCTTGTGATCCGTGTAAATTTGACACTTTGTTCCCAGAAGATAATGCCTCCAGATTTTTAGAGCGAATACTACCGCAGCTAACTCCATATCATGAGTCAGATACTGCTTCTCATGATCCTTTATTTGTCTTGATGTATAAGAAATCACTTTTCCTCTGTGCATCAGAACGCATCCTAATCCTAACTTTGAAGCATCGCTGTATACCACAAAGTCTTTGTTAGAAGTCAATGGCCACGCAGCATGTCTTTCTTGTAGAGTTAACACCGGCGCACTACAGAGGTGATCCTTTAATAGTTGGAAAGCTTCTTGTTGTTCTTTTTCCCACTGAAACTTAACATTCTTTCGAGTCAATTTGGTTAATGGCACGGCTATTTTAGAAAAGTCCTGAATAAATTTACGGTAGTAACCTGCCAAAGCCAAAAAGCTACGGACTTTAGACGGAGTCTTTGGAGCTTCCCATTTTCAACTGCTTCTATTTTTACTGGATCTATTTGTACTCTGGCTTCTGAGATAACGTGACCCAAGAATTGAACTTCTCTTAACCAGAATTCACACTTGGACAATTTGGCATACAACTTTTCTTTCTTAAATAATTCCAGTATCAAACGAAGATGTTTCGTATGTTCTTCTTCGGTTTTAGAGTACATAAGAATATCATCGATAAATACAATAACAAATTTATCAAGATATTCCTTACATACCCTATTCATCAAATCCATAAAGGCTGTGGGCGCATTAGTTAAGCCGAATGGCATAACTAAGAATTCGTGATACTGTACCTTGTTCTGAATGCTGTTGTGGCAACATCTTCTTCCCTGACCTTGAGCTGATGATACCCTGATCTTAAATCAATCTTTGAAAAATAACTTGCTCCCACCAATTGGTCAAACAAGTCATCAATCCTTGGTAAAGGATACTTGTTTTTAATTGTCAACTTATTCAGTTCACGATAGTCTATACACATWCGCATAGACCCATCCTTCTTCTTAACAAATAAGACCGGAGCACCCCAAGGTGAAGTGCTGGATCTAATAAATCCCTTATCAGTTAAATCTTTCAATTGTGCAACCAATTCTTTCAATCCAGATGGAGCTAAACGATACGGCGCCTTTTCTACTGGTGCAGCCCCTGGTACTAAACCAATTTGAAACTCAATGACTCTATCTGGTGGTAATCCAGATAAGTCTTCTGGAAAAACTTCTGGATATTCATTAACAATAGGAATCGATTCTTTTTTTCTCTTCTCTTTCTTTAAGTCAATCACATATGCCAAACATCCTTGACACTTCTTTCGAATACTTTTCTGGGCTTTCATTACTAACAAAATACTAGTATGATGATTCTGACAATCACCATAAATAACAAATGTTCTCTGGTCTGGCTATTAATAATTCTGATTATTTTCTGATTACAAACAATGCTAGCCTGATACTTTGCCAAGCAGTCCAAACCCACTACTACGTCAAATTCTTTCATTGGCATGAGAAATAACCGGATCGGAAGCTCACAGTCCTCAATAACAATAATGCAGTTATTGAATACTTTAGTAATAGTTTCCTGACTATTAGTAGTATCAACTACTAATTCGTCATCAAGTAACACAGAATTCAAACATGCAATTTCAGCAAACAATGGTGATACAAACGAAAAGTTTGCACCAGAGTCAAATAACACCTGAGCACGTATTGAATTCAGAAGGAATGTACCAGTTACTATATCCGGTGATGCGTCTGCCTCGTTCTTAGTCATCTGGAAGGACCGTCCCCGCGCCCCTCCTTGCCCTCCTCTATTCACAGTAGGCCTTCCCCGAGTACCCGACGCGTTATTTCCCATTGTTAACTGCGGAGTTCTTAACAAAGGACAATTCGGTCGAATATGATCCAGAGAATTGCAATTAAAACACCTTCTATTAGCTGGGTAGTTTCTAGATAGATGACCTGCTTCGCCGCACTTATAACATTTCCTTGGGTCCATCTTGCATTCTCCCTGATGAACCTGTCGGCATTGTGAGCAGACTTTTTCACTGATCTTTTGTTCCGATCTGTTATCATATCTTATAGTTTTCGGCCCTCGAAAAGATGAAGGCCCTTCCCATTTTCTTTTCTCTATAACCTTTCCTTCTGATTGTCGATTCTTATTTCTTTCGGTCACCTCAGCTGCATCTACTGTTAGTGGAAAGGTATTGGGGTTCATAGCAATAACAAACTCTCTAATTGAGGGTTTCAAACCCCAAATATACCTCTCTATCTTCCTRRATTCAGTYGAAACATAATGTTCAGCAAAACGAGAGTATTCAATGAATCTTTCGGTATAATCTCGAACTGTTCCATTTCCTTGTTCTAACTTTAGGAAATCTTCCTCTTTTTGTCTCACTGCTATTTTAGGACAAAATTGATTCTTAAATCTATCCACGAATTCTACCCAAGACAGAGTCTGTAAAATATCTGTTTTGGTAGATGATTCAACTTCCCACCAGAATAAAGTATTTGACTTTAATACAGAAACATCAAATTGAACTTTATCTGTTTTCGGACACCGAATGGTGTTGAACACAGATTCCATCTCCTTAATCCAACACATAGCTTTTACTGGATCTCTCTCCCCAGAAAAGGTTGGTCGTTTGCATGCCAAAAACATCTTAATATCTCCTTCCTTGTTATGAGTGACTGGAGTAGAGGGATGAACTTCCACTCTTTCTGGTTCTACTCTAGTTGGTATTCCCATAATAGATGTCAGAGTTTCCCGCAACTTCCCCATTTCCTCTGCCAACATATCCCTAGTTATATATTCAGGATGTGGTACTGATCTTTCCTGAACATTCCCAAAGTGGGATTCTTCATGTTCAAAATGTATTCCAGTCCGACCCCTTCCCTGAGACTGACTTCTTCCTCTGCCTCGTCCTCTTACTCTTCCCCGATCTCTATTTTCGGATGTACTAGTCGGTAGATTTACAGGTGATTCTTCCCTTTCCTCAGATTCTGGACAAGTCACTCTTTCAGATCTTCTAGTTCGGCTAGACATCTGCAGAGTTTAGTGTTAATAATAACGTATTCACATTCCCAAATATAATGAAGTATTCAAGTTCAGATGTGTACCTGTAAATTCATAATTACACTGGCCAGATGTAATTAAAATTTACCTTACACACTGTTCTTTTTAACTCATCATATTTATTTCCAATGGTGCTAACTATGTCCGGGACCCTTAACATGCAATAAAATAGTTTAAGTCTAGGTATCATGCTGTTAAATACCTAAATCCCTTAAACTCAGGCTCTGATACCACCTTGAAACGTCCCAAACCACACATTGCATGTAACACATATTTCATATAAAAGAAATACATGATATTATCTCATTCAGGTCCCTTAGTACAAGAATCTATTATGACCAAATACAAGGTTCAAAAATTCAAATACATTTCTTGTACTAATTAATCAAAACTATTCATCCCTATAGATCTTCAAGCAAAAATGCATATAAGAAAATATCAAATCTTCCCTTTATCCTTACAGTCCGAACCTCCTGCAATACATAGTTAAAATCACAAAACGAAGGTTAGACCGAAAGGTCTAGTGAGATACCCTATTTATGTTATTGCAGGGTGAAAACCACCAAAAATCTTTATAGAAAACATCCTTTCACATATAACAAACATATGAACAAATAAGAACATATTACCAGACTTCTTCCACATTTCAAGCAAAGCTTTCAATTATGCAAATCCCATACCTCTGAACCAATCAGGTTTCACATAATGTCACTTTTAACCCTTTTTCAAATCAAAACAAGGTTAAAATAAAGTTTCAGGCCAAACTTGACGTTTTCTCCTCAATAACATCCAGACTATGATTTCCAATAAGAACCTTGATCCTAAATCTTTAAATCACAAAGAAATAAAGATTCCAGAACATGGTAATCTTAAGGGATATAATAGAAAGAGTTATATCATACAACACACACATACAAATGCCACCCTTATATCCAAATTTACACCTCTCCTTG
>NC_037536.1:18069821-18079025 GCF_001531365.2 Cynara cardunculus var. scolymus | reverse complement strand
AATCCGGACAATACATCGTCCAACCTTTGACCGATTTAAAACAATCCGGACAAGATTTGTCCGAATAAAACCCTTAAGCAAAAATCCCTTGGTTTCATTCTAATGAAAAACAAGATTCATATAAAACCAGTAAAAGTTTTATGGAAAAGAGTTTAGAATTTACTCACCTTAACAAACTTTTGAAATCAAATACTTGAATCTCCAGACAAGAAATAATCCGGTCAACCTCTCTTCTTTTTTAAATCGCACAACTTTAACAAAGCAAGAAGAGAAAATATGGAGGCTCAACCTCCCTTTTATACTTTCCAAAACAGGAAAGGCGGCTAACTCACATACCCACATGCATGCATACATACACCATGCATATATGATTATGTAAATATATATACACACCCATTTCAAGCACATATACCATGTATATATATATACTTCCACATATGTATATATATTCTCATACACATAATCACCTTATGCACATAATTTTCACATACCAGCATGACTAAACGTATCAATTTATCATGCTATCACGTAATCATTTAATCAGATAATCACATATTAATTACCTTGGGTGATAACCAGGATCCGGTTATCACAGTTAGACCCTACAATTCATAAGTGTAAAAGTAATGAAGAACAATAAGTGATGAAGAACAACCAGAGGGTCGATGAATCAACCAGAGATGCAATGGAAAGAGCATCTTCATCACCCCTCTAGTCAACAACACTTAGAGTTTTCTTCAGCAATTCAACCAGAGGCATACGATGAAGATATAAAGATAAGGTTGAATCATCATCCCATGGAAGACAGCTAGAGATAACTAATCGACAGCTGGATTTCAAGTTTTTCTTAGTTTATAGCTTATCCATAGTCTAGATAAAATTTATCTGTTAGTAAAGATTAGCTAAATAGTCTCAATAGATAGTTATCTTCTAATTAGCCTACTAGTATAAATAGGTGATTAGGCCTATTGTAATCGACATTGATTTTACGTTTTCATATTGAATAAAGTGAAATTATTAGCACTCAAGATTGTTCTTAGAATGTTCATACATTGTTCTTGAGTGTTCATCATTTTGTTCATTAAAACACTATAATTTGGTTATTCTTAACTTGATTATTAGTGTTATTGAGAGATCTGAGATCAACATGTAGTTCCCCTTTCAACATAATCTTCATTGGCATATGCAATGTCCAAAAAACCTTCCAAGTGTCTGACACAGGTCCGGCTAAGATCCCCTCGATCAACATTCTTTCTATACATCCATCCTCTATCTGTCGACATATTCAATAACTACAACAAAGAAAGAAGTAGCTAGTCGACATAATCAACATAGAGGTTTAGATGAGTTTCAGATGACTTTAAAACTCTAAGTGTAACAGTTTGACTACTTGAAAGTTAAACCGTAGGTGTGAATGAAATTGGCGGTCTTTGAACGAGTTGAGAAGCCTACATGTAAAGTTTTGACTACTAGAAAGTCAAACTGTAGGTTTAGAGGAGTTTCAGATAACTTTAAAAATCTAAGTGTAACGGTTTGACTACTTGAAAGTCAAACCTTAGGTGTGAATGAAATTGACGGTCTTTGAACGAGTTGAGGAGCCTATATGTAAAGTTTTGACTACTAGAAAGTCAACACGCAGGTTTAGAGGAGTTTCAGATGACTTTAAAACTCTAAGTGTAACGGTTTGACTACTTGAAAGTCAAACCTTAGGTGCGAATGAAATTGGCGGTCTTTGAATGAGTTGAGAAGCCTACATGTAAAGTTTTGACTACTAGAAAGTCAAACCGTAGGTTTAGAGGAGTTTCAGATGACTTTAAATCTCTAAGTGTAACAGTTTGACTTTAAAAATAGAGTATTTGAAGTAAGCTAAGGTGACTGTGTAGGGACCCATACCAAACAATATGATTACAGAATAAAGCAACCAACAAAACCAATTTCTCTTTTTGCTTTATTTATTTTTTTGTAAATTTCCTCATCGTCATTCTTCTTTCCAAATTTCCAGCCAAGTCTCCTGCCTTATTTAATTTTTTGTTCCTTTCTTCTTTCCAAATTTCCGTAGTTAAAACAGAGTATGGGACCTCAGTTTCATCATTCTTCTCTTCTTTCGTCTCCCTTTTTTCTTTAGATTTGAACTTTCTGAAATTACTTTTCTTATACATATCAGAGTATGGTTTTTCTAAATTTCTTTAGATTTGAACATTCTAAAAATTTTCTAAATTTTGCGTTTAAACACCAAGATGCACAAATCATAATTTTTCGTTTAAACACCAAGAACAAAAAGTAAGAAACAGAAGAGAAGTAAGTTTCTATAATTAGTGGCCAAAACAGAAGCAAAACAAATCACACGAAAGAAGAGAGGTTGGACAAAACAGAAGAAAAACAAACATCAAAACAAAACAAACCTTAACTACACGGGGACGACTGTGGAGGAGACGGGGACGACGGTGGTGGTCGGCGATGGGACGGCGGTGGTGGTCGGCGACGGGGCGGCTGTGGTGGTCGACAAGGGGAACATCGGTGTTGGTCGGCAACGGGGCGACTGTGGTGGTCAAGAACGAGAACAGCGGTGGTTGGCGATGAGGACGGCAGTGGTCGGCGACGAGGACGGCGGTGGTCGACAACGAGGACAGCGGTGGTCGGCGACGGTGAGCTCCCTTTCTCTTAATCTCTCAAAGGCAAAGTGAGCTCCCAACTCTCTCAATCTCTCAAACACGATCTGGAGTGGATGCTTGATCTAGTTTTAATATAAGGATATCAGCGACGCATTTCCAAGGAAAATTCCTCGCTAAAATGGTAATTTATTATTATTATTTAATTTATTAAATTACTTTTTTAATTAATAACTATAAATTTAATTAATTATTAAAATATAAAATTATGAAACCAAATAAATCCCATTAGGCCTAATAAACCGAATAAAGCCCATTAAGGCCCGATAAAACCAAATAAAGCCCATTAAGACCCGATAAAACCGAATCAAGCCCATTAAGGCCCTATAAAATCGAATCAAGCCCATTAAGGCCCCATAAAATCGAATCAAGCCCATTAAGCCCAATAAAACGAAATAAAACCCATTAAGGCCCGACAAATGGATTAAGGTCCAATATAACCGAATAAAGACCTTTAAGACCCAATAAAACCGAATAAAGCCCATTAAGGCCCGATAAAACCGAATCAAGCCTATTAAGGCCCAATAAAATCAAATCATGCCCATTAAGGCCTAATAAAATCGAATAAACCCCATTAAGCCCAACAAAACAGAATATAACCCATTAAGGCCCGATAAATGGATTAAGGTCCAATAAAACCGAATAAAGTCCCTTAAGGCTCAATAAAACCGAATAAAGTCCCTTAAGGCCCAATGAAACCGAATAAATCCTATTAAGACCTGATAAAATCAATAAAGCCCAAACAGAATCCAATAAAATGGGTTAAGCCTCAATAAAACCAAATAAAGTTCATTAAGACCCAATAAAACCGAATAAAGTCCCTTAAGGCCCAATAAAACTGAATAAAGCCCATTAAGGCCCAAGAAAACTGAATAAGGCCCATTAAGCCCTGATAAACTCAATAAAGCCCGGTAAATGGATTAAGGCCCAATAAAACCGAACAAAACCTAATAAAATAGGTTAAGACCCAATAAAACCGAATAAAGTCCATTAGGCCCAACAAAATCGAATAAAGTCCAAGAAATTGGATGAAGACCCAATAAAACCAAATAAAGTCCAAGAAAGTTGGATTACGGCCATACAAAACCGAATAAAGCCTCTTAAGGCCTCGTAAAACCGAATAAAGGCTAATAAAGCCGAATCGACGAATATATATACATCGATCCAATCGTGGTTAGCAACCACCATACATCTATACACATCGTGTATACATATGTATATAACACGAACTAGCTGTTATATATACATATAACAATTACAACATCATGTAAACATATATATATATATATAACACGGAGCGACGAGTATATATACTTATAACACATGCACATGTGTACATATAATACACATCGCGGTTAGCAATCACAACATATATGTATACAAATAACACATATACATGTATACATAGGACACCAACACATAAGAATGTGTACATATTACACATAAAAATGAGAAAATAGGAAAAATAGAAAAATCTCTCGCTGATTTGTGAGGGATCAACGAGGGAAATGGCCAAAAATTGTTTCCCTCGCTGATCCCTCGCTGATCAGCGAGGAAATTGTCCTATTTTGTTATTTTATTGTTTTTTATGTGTTATATGTACACATTTTTATATGTAGGTATCGTATGTATACATGTGCATGTGTTGTAAGTATATATACCCGTCAGCCCGTGTTATATACATATGTTTATACGACGTCGTATGTGTTATATGTATATCAATGTTATATACATATGTATACACGATGTGTACTGGTTGCTAATCACTATTGGATCGATGTATATATGTGTTTAAACGTATGTATATATGTGATTGTATAGATAGTATGTGTGTTATATAGGGATTTATTCGGTTTTATTGGGCCTTAATCCATTTACCGGGCTTTATTTAGTTTATTGGGCCTTAATGAACTTTACTCAGTTTTATTTTACTTTATTCGGTTTAATGGGCCTTAATGGGGTTTATTCGCTTTTTATTGGGCCTAATGGGCTTTATTCAGTTTTATTAATTAATTTTGTAATATTCTAATAAATAATTGGAAATTAAATGATCAATAATTAAAAATTAATAAGTAATTTAATTTGTAGTTATTAAATAAAATGGCCAAAAACAGATTCTCTCATTGATCCCTCGTTGATCCATTTTTTTATTTAATAACTACAAATTTAATTACTTATTAATTTTTAATTATTGATTATTAAATTTCCAATTATTTATTATTTATTATTTATTATTTATTAGAATATTACAAAAATTAATTAATAAAACCAAATAAAGTCCATTTGGCCCAATAAAACCGAATAAAACCCATTAAGGTCCATTAAACCGAATAAAGTCCAATAAAACTAAATAAAGCTCATTAAGGCCGGATAAAGTCAATAAAGTCCGGTAAATGGATTAAAGCCAAATAAAACCGAACAAACCCGAATAAAATGAGTTAAGACCCAATAAAACCGAATAAAGCCCATTAGGCCCAATAAAACCTAATAAAGTCCAATAAAATAGATTAAGGCTCAATAAAACTGAACATGTATACATACGATAGTTATATATAAAAATGTGTACATATAACACATAAAAAACAAGAAAATATGACAATTCCCTCGTTGATCCCTCGCTGATCAGCGAGGGATCAGCGACAGAATTGTCCAGAAACTCATTCCCTCATTGATCCCTCGTAGATCACCGAGGGATCAACGAGGAAATGGCCAAAAACTCATTCCCTCGTTGATTTGCGTGGGATTTTTCCCTTGCTAATATTCGTCGCTGATACCTCGCTTTCTAGTAGTGTCGTGCTCAATGTCCAACCATGAATGAAGTTGGGACGCATGTTTGAGCTTGTTTATCTTCAGTTGCCTTCAAATCCTAGCCCTCTATCACCCAAACATGATGCAACTTTTACTTGTCTTCCTTCATTAGACACCTAGCATGCCTGTTTATGTCATGTATCTATTGATAAACTAAAACTTTTAATTTCTCATGGTCAATTAGGAAATGTGAAATATGAATCTTTCTCTTGCTTATCGAGTCAATTGGGTAAACAACGTGTTATGTTTTTTATGATTAATGAATGTCGTGCTACCTCTTCTTTTGATCTTATCCATTATGGTGTGTGGGGTCGTACGCTATCCTACTATGGATGGGGCAAGGTATTTTGTGATATTCATTGATGATCATACACGTTTTACATGGATATATTTGATGAAACATCGTTCTGAGTTACCCAACATTTATATTACATTCACTCGTATAGTTCTTACACAATTTTTCCAAATAAATCAAAGTTTTTTCATTCTGATAATGTCATGGATACAAAGAAGCCTATCTTCTCACTTTTCTTCGTCAACAAGGTACCATATCTCAATACTCTTGTCCTTGCACCTTGATACAAAATGGTCGTGTTGAACGAAAACATCATCACATTTTTGATATTGTCCATATTTCTGCCAAATGTCCAAAACGTTTCGGGGGTGAAACAGCTCTGTCAGCTGTAACACCATCAATCGTCATCCTACTACAATCCTCCAAAATAAATCTCCGTACGAAGTGTTGTATAAATCTTTTCCAAATTACCAAAGTCCTAAGGTGTGGGGTTGTGCCTGCTTTGTCATGATACGGCCTCACGAACATTCCAAACTCGAACCTCGCTCTCATTTGTGTTGCTTTCTTGGCTATGGAATTGATCACAAAAGCTATGATGTTGGGATCGTATCTCCAAGCGCCTATGAATATCCAGATACATCACCTTTTAGGAGCAAACAATGTTCTCCTCTGTCTCTCAATTCCAAGTATCATCTACTTATTTTCTTTACTGATACAAATATCTCCCTTATTCCTCCTCACTCTGAGGATGAGTTACCATCATTTCCCACACCACCATCACCACCACCATCTTCACCTGCTCTAGAATCTACTCAATTTCTTACAAATCCACCACTTAAGCCTTGTTTTGAAACATCTGTTGATACATCGAATTGAAATTCCCAGTAATTCTTCAATCAGATTCAAACAATAGATTGATGAAAATATGAACACCAAGAGAGAATTTGCCAAGATTAATTGCATTAATTTCTTCAAAGTGATTACAATAAAATTCCAATTTGCTGTGATTAAAAATGTGCAATTGCAATTTTCTGTAATCCTATTCAACACACCAAAATAAAACATATAGATATCCGGTATCATTTCATTAAAGATCATGTTGAAAAAGGAACTACTGAATTATATTTTGTAAATACAGAATATCAACTAGCTGACTTATTTACAAAAGCTTTAGATGACAAATGTTGTAGCTTTTTAACATCTAAGGCGCCGTTTACTAAGTACTTACCCAGGTAAGCGTTTATTAAGTCACATTACCTTACTGGATGAATATGGTAAGGACCAAGAATCTTACCCGATAAGAGGGAGACAAGGACCAAGAGTCTTACCCGGTAAGTGAGAGCGACGACTCTTACCATGCCATTTTTAGTAGACTAAAGTCTTACCCGGTAAGTAAGTTGTAACACCCCATACCAGACATTGCATGTAACACATACTTTATACACAAGAATTACATGTATATACACCACATTGGTCCCCTAGTACAAGAATCTACCAGTACTGAATACATGGTCTCAAAATACCATTCTTGTACTAATCAACTTTTGTCTACCAAAACTATACATGTCATAGATAATTCTTCATGCAGATATGCATATAGGGAAATATCACATTTTCCCCTTTCCTTTACTGTCAGCACTTCTTGAAATACATATTTAAAATCACAAAACGAGGGTTAGACCGAAAGGTCTAGTGAGTTCCCCTTTATATGTTATTGTAGGGTGAAAATCACCAAATTTTTTATATAAAACAACTTTTTATATATATATAACAAATATATGAACAAGTAAGAACATATTACCAGTACCTTTCCACTTTTCAAGTCAAACTCTCTGCTTTCAGATAATACATCAATACCCAAATAGGTTTGTACTAACCAGATTTATCATAATGCCACTTTTAAACCTTTTTAATTAAACAAAGTTTATTCAAAGTTTCAAGCCAAACCTATTATTTCCTCCTCAATAACATCCAGACTATGATTTCCAATAAGAACTCTGAATCTAAATCTTTAAATCACAAAGAAATAAAGATTCCAAAATCACAATAATCTTAAAGGATATAATAGTAAGAGTTATATTACTCATCACACATACAAATGCCACCCTTATATCAAAAGATATACCTCTCCTGGATATGCCACCCTTATCCCATGGTACACCTCTCCTTGATATGCCACCCTTATTTCCTCATCAAAATATTTCACAAAATAATTCCATATAGAACAGACCGCGATCATAAATGTTCCAATGAAATATCATCAGTTCAAAATCATCTTTATCAAAATTTCCCATTCTTTTTAAAAGAATATTAAAATGATGATTATATAAATAATACATAATTCAATGCACATATCCAGTCAAGACAGACATGGTCGGACTTCATCTCCGGTCAAGCCTTGGCCGGTTTAACCAATTCGGACAACACTATTGTTGATCCTCTCTCTCAGTGATTTGATGATAATCCCTTTTATCTTTCACGTAGTATTTGTGTTTCTGTATTTTTAGTTCCAGCGATCATCACTGAGTATGTTCAGTGATCGCTGAAGAACTTGCATTGTAAATCTATCAGAGACAGCAATACTTCAAGAAGACAACACTCACACCAATGAACCTTCAGCAAACGTCGAAGACTGAAACTGAAGATTAGAGACTGGCGAGTACGTGATCTGAAGCGGTATTCAGTGATTACAAGCCTGAATATATATGTGTGAAGACTGCTCTAGCTTCAACGAATGATGATGAGACCTCCAAGTCATTCCAGCATTCAACGATCAAAGGAAGCTTGCTTAGCACGATTGTTGTTGTCTTATCCTTATGCACACAAAGGACAAACCCATACCCTTACAAAAGTTAGTACGGTACGGAGCCGATTAGTCGACTCTTTGTCCACCAACTTTAGGTAAGGATGTCTGCTCAGAAATAGTGCTTTTGTACTATTTACTGTAGCAAAAAACAAACATTCCTCTTAAGGTTTGACACRCACTCTAAACCTACCATATTGCATTAAATGATCATTTAATGCACTGGGTATAAATAGAAGTGTTTCTTCTCCATGCAGAGAGCGCGCATCTCTCTCTAACCTTATTCTTACTTCAAGCATCTTCTAGCTTAAGTAAAGGATCTTTCCTTTTAGCAATCTCTTTTCTTGTATTTGCTAAAGCTTTGTGTGTAACCAAAGATTGTTTAGATAGGTTTCTATTACCTTATCTTTCCGTAAACAGTCTTGTAAAATCTGTATTGAGCTTCTCTATCAATATATATTTTAAATTTGAAAATACTATGTTTGTATTCATCCCCCCCTTCTACAAACTGTTTCTATTCTTGTWGACCCTTACGGGACCAACAAGTGGTATCAGAGCAGTGTTTTCTTTCTTTCCTTGTGTTTAGCTAATTTTATGTATTAATTTATCTCTTCTTAGATAACTTACTG
>NC_037536.1:18022570-18069721 GCF_001531365.2 Cynara cardunculus var. scolymus | reverse complement strand
ATCGATATATTTTTGTCAAATTTTTATGATATCGTCAAACATATATTTTATTCAAAAATAAAAACATCATCGCTTTCTCAAAATCACATAAAGTCATATTATAACATCGACTGAGATAAATAATAAAATGAAATATTAAAAACACGATGTATCTCGCTGCATTGCGCGAATACGCTTCTAGTTTAAAATAAAATGTTTATCTTGTATTTGATTATATTTATCTGTAGTTAGTTACACGAATTTATATATGGAGTTTTAATGAATTGTACTTACGCACAATCTATTTGTAATCTTGACTTTTAAGTAACATGCATTAATAAGCAGTACTTTATGCATAAAAATGATTGTAAGAGTTTTTATCAAATACTTTATAATATAGTATAGATAATATATAATGTATGTGGATATATACACAAATATATATACATACATATATATAATATAACTTAAAATAATAATATATAAAGAATTATATATATATATATATATATATATAGGGGAACGTTCAAATAAAAACACTCAATTTGTATAAACCATGAAAACCACATTCAACCAATCATAATTTTTCATTTTGTTCATTTTTTTTGTAATTATGAGAGGTTGATTAACCATTTTATTGTGGAGGGTGTTAATCATGGCTATTATCGTCTTTATTATTTTAACTTTAAATAAATACATGAAACAGTTTCATTAAATATTATATGAAACAATTTCATAACCATATATGAAACAAATTCATCAAAAAAAGTATTATATGAAACAATTTCACAAGATTAAACAATTTGATGAAAAAATTTCATAAGATTAAACAATTAAATGAACATATGAGAGTGGTTTATACGGTTTACACAAATGAGGACGATTTTCATTTGATCGTTCCTATATATATATATGAAATGGGTTGGGCTCACGTGAGACCAGACTGTTTTCGTGAGACCCGTGAGACTACATTTTTACACTTGAAACTTCACAGCAAAAACATTGTGAAGATTTAAAAAAATCGAACCTTCACAGCAAAATATGAAATTATAGGATATATATTAAAATAAAAAGTAAAAATAAAAATAAAAATAAAAATAAAAATAAAAATAAAAATAATAACATATATTATATGATTTGATTGATTTTTACATTTTATATTTTTAATGAGATTTTAATTTCAAAGCATTTGGGTTTGGATTAGCAGTCCGCCACTCCCCCTCTAATCATCAGAATCTTTCTCCGCCACAACTTTGTTAGTTGCATACCAGTTTCTTCATTGTTGGTCAAACCCTTTCCCCTCCCTTTTCCCCCTTTTCTCTCCTCAACCTCTTCTCAATCTCCAGGTTAGGGTTTTTGGGATCTGTAATCATTAACTTGTCGGGATCTCATCCTCATAAAACCCTAATCTTGGACCAACCGATTTACGCCTTATTCTTACGTTTCCCCAATTTGCAGATTTCCTACCTCTGGACCCCAATCTCCTATCTTCATTGTTTCTACAATCAATTCATCAGTTTGCTAATGTAACTTATTCTTATCTACATATGAATGTTTATACGAGCGTATTCCTATTCCTATTCCTGTAGTTATACTGTTGTATGTAACAATTATTTGTGAGATATGAAGCATCCGAAGAAGAAGAAGAGGCCCAGACCTCCAATTTCCAAGTCGAAGCAAACGGCTGGATGTCAAATTCCTACCCCTGGTCAGATTGATGGCCATTCTGGGGGTTTGAATGCTTTGACAGAAGGAATTGCTTCTTTTTCCATTGAGGAAGCGATGGCCTTCTCAAACCGAGACGATGCTGCTGCAGATATCGCTGGGAATTTGACAGAGACGGCTTCCAGTTCGAGTGCTAATCGCGACGATGATGCTGCAGAAATTTTTGGGAATTTGACAGAGACGGCATCGAGCTCGAGTGGAAGCTCTGGTTTATCGAATTATGATGGTTATGATAGAAGGATCGGAGGCAAGGTTACAAAAGGGAGTAGGGGGAACAAAGTGATAGCTGCAACTGGAATGGTGTCAACTGTGATTGGGAAGGATTATGTGCCTACATCTAACAGGAAAAGAGGGATTTCTAAGTGGAAGGGATCTGGTGATGGAGCTGTGAGCCATGAAGATGCTGAACAGTTTTTGTGCTCGATGCTTAGTGACGATTGTGAACTGGGCATGGATTTGGTCAAGGACGTGCTCTGTGAGTACTATTATATACTTGCATTCTATTTATTGAATTAGCATTTTTCTACGTGGCAAGTTGTGAAGGTTTGCTTGTATGGGTTTTGTATGATGATGAAAAGAAGTTCGGCTATGTGTCTCTGTGCATCAGGCATGGCAACGGGGCGGGAGTGGGGCCTATCCCTGGTTCAATAAAAAATGGTGAAAATTGGTTTGAAAATATATAATTTTTATTAACACACACACATACATATGGAGACGGGGCGAGTTGGGAATGCACCCGGCCCCGGCTCCACTTTTCTACTYTTCGGGTCGGGGAAATCACCATGCCCACTGCGCATATTGGTGGGGACCTGTAGCTGGTCTCAGGGTAGCAGAATAGGGGTGGAGACCTGTTGGTAGCATAGCTGTAGGCAGGGCCCATCCTGAGGTTTTTGGTGCTCATGGCGAAAGGGCCAAATGATGCCTCAATTTAAAACGCCTCAATGTCATAATCGACAATTGTCTGGTTTTTTGTTACAAATGAAATCTTACAGTTGGGTGTTTGGTTTCTAAAAGAAATTATGGTGTGGTATAGTAATATGGTTTTGTTATAAAGTTGGTTATAACAATTGCATCCCATAGTGGGAAACCAAACAAGACTACCCTAACCCGCACTAAAATGGAAGAACTAACTCAACCATCCTCCAAATGACAAACTAATAACCAAATAGAAATAAAAAACCAACCACACAACCCCAAAATAAACAATACTAGAGATAGCCAGACAACAAGCCATACATAGATCAGAAGTTGAGCTTATAAACCAAAACCAAAATGAACAGCATCAAGACCACCAACTCATCTATGTGTCCATATTTCCCATATCCCATGACTTCTCTATAAACTATGTCCCACATCTTCCATATAAACCATAATCAACACTCACACATTCTGAATCCAATTCCAAACACTTCCTTGGTTAATTGGTTTTTAAATTTTTTACACTCTTCAACATCAATGGCTCATTTTACCCCACTTTTGTCCTCATACTAGTTTTAGTCACTTTAGGTGTTCTCCTACGTAAATTGGCTACTACGCAAGCCACCAAAAGAATTAAGTTTGTGCATGTACAAATTAGCTACTGCCTACAAACAGATTTAGGTTCTTGAGTGATCTTAGTCATCACTTTGTTAGTCCATCATGAGTTTTATATAATCATATGTAGGGTCTTGACCAATTACCATCATGAGTTTCATATGTAGAATTGCAAGAGTAAGTGTGAACAGTCAAGTGAATCAACTCTTGCCGATCAGGTGAATAACTAAATGAAATTACTGCACATTCAAGTGAACTACTGAATGGAACTATTGCAAAATTAGGTGAGAACATCGATTAACTATTGCACATTAACAGAGTGAAAATAAATTGTTAGTTTAACTACTGCACAAACATTAGAATTTGACAAAACACAACTACTATATTTTAAATCTAGCCTGACCACTCAAATTTACAAGAACACAATATTTGAATTACCTGGCGTTGGGCTGAGTTATGAGTGATTTATATTGTCAAGTGGATTGAAATCGGAGCAGCCAGTCACATGAACAAAGGAGTACTGGTGCTGTGAAGAGGAAAAAGTCGTGGAGGGCTCAAGCCAGAGGCGAGAAACGAGAGGGCAGACAACCTTCACAACCCAAGATTTGTCCGTCTACAATCACAAATCACATAGTTGAGGGAGAGGCTAAGACGTTAGGGCAAAAGAGAGGAGCATCAGCGTAAAGTTGAGGACGGGGAGAGGCTGAGAGAGAATGGAGCCCAAGACGAGCCTACCCAAGCTAATAGGTCATTGGGGGCCAGTGCTGCCCATGGCGGTCGCCCTCATGGCTTATAGCCAGGGCCGGCCCTGGCTGTAGGTAGCATAGACAGGAGAAATAAAGGGTGGGGTAGGGTTAGGGAGCAGGCAAATAGGTGTCCTTCCGTATCCTAAGATAAATTCCGTAACTCCAAGCGGATTGAATTATTGCTTTTTTGAGTTGGGCTTCTTTCCAGCCCGTTTGCTTTTATCCCGTTGATCCATGAACAAGCCCGCCAATTCTTGCATCTGGTCTGCATCACATTCTTTGGAGTAGGAGACAAGCATGCATACATCCCATTACCTAGATCCCAAGTGCGGATGGGAGATGCTGAGCTTGTTTGGTTTGATTTGGTTTGTGTGTGTGTGTGTATGTGTATGTGAGTCTGTCTCTGTCTATACCTATTGTCAGTAGAATGCATGTGTTTTTATGCAAATTCTTTCTGGTGCTCACATCTGTCAACAAAGTAAAAATAAGGGTGGGCAAAAGGATGAATGAAGATGGAATTGTGATCAAAATTCTTTCAAATGTTTGTTCACCATGTTAAACATACAAATTCAATGTTTGTTTTGGGATAGAAATGATACAAAGATGAGCAAGAATGAAAAAAGTTTTGACATGCTTTTTCTTTCTACAATTTATATTGTTGGTCGGAAAATGAGGTATAAATTTCAATGGATCGAAAATATTTTGCAAGTGTCACGGTGTTTCTCATTCTTCTCATTTACTTTTACTACCTTTTGGAGTAGCATTTTGGTGGACTTGAGTTTAAGATAGAGCAAAACACATCATACATTTCTTGTGCCTTGAATTGGCATAAATCGGCCAGAACCTCTGTCTCACAATACACTTTTGACTTCCAGGGCATCTAGAGGAGATAGCCCTTGTTGCCCAGTTTTTTTTACATGCTTCGTAAAAGTCGATTGCGTATACAAGAGAAATTGCTTGTTTTCTTTGAAAAGGTAAACATGTTTCTGGTGTAGCAAGAGGGAGAAGATGGAATTTGTTATAGGAATGGAATGGAAGTATTACTTGATAGATAAATTATTTCATGCAAGTTCTGTTTGTTTCGTATATTTTATGTAACTTGTTTTTACCTGAAAAATCACGTGCTTTGATTTGTGATTGTTAAATATACATGCATTTCTTCACTGAAGCATCCTTATGTTTTTCTTGGCAGGTCAGTCTGCTTATGATGTTGAAAAGGTAAGGGTTGTTGTTCTCAAAAGCATTTTGCTTTTCTTGCTTTATTTTAAATTGCTTCTTGCTGGATCTTTGTGTGAATAGGGATGCACATTTTAATAGTCATAGAAATGTGTTCACAAGGAAGATGAATCAGGCAAGCTTCGTTTCGAACCTATTGTGCTTTGGATATTCCTTGGGGGATATCCATAGTCAGGGTCACTAGGTTATTTATAATGTTGCCAGCACAAAGTATGTGTTATAACTGGTGGAAGATTATCCTGGTTCTGTGGACGTTTACATTACTCGATTCTTTTGGTGTGTGTTTTCACGTCATAAATCATCTTCACTTGATCAATCTATCTTAAAGTAAAATTTTGAAATCATAATTAACAATGCAAAAGTTGGCCATAGTAGTATGCATATTGGCTGACCATGTAGAATGTACTGCTGCTAGAGATAGAAGTTGTACCGATGATCATGTACATAAATTTGTGTCGTCTATCTTCGCTCACACCTTTTCATAAGCTGCACGAAACAGCTGTTCTACCCTTTGGGGCGGAGAACAGGTCCGCATACATCCCAGCCCTCAAAACCCTACCTTCGAGTGAGGTATATTGGGTCGTTTGGTTTGGTTTGGTTTATTTGTGGTGTGTATTTAATGATGTTTTTGTACTTGTCATTTTGTCTTCAGGCCTTGGACATACTGCTTGAATTAACTGCTCCCCCATCTGAACACTCCAAGAGTGGTGAATATCACAACTTAAATGCAAGAAGTAAAGATACTAGGTCTCTTCTAGAATCAAGTAACAGTGTAAGTAACTTCTTTGTGTATCTTAGAAATGGATTGAAATTACATGACTTTGTATTCTGAAGACTTGGAATATTGGCCTATATGTATGGAGTTCAGCTAGCTGGCCTTGGCACAACCCATCATACGCCTTTCATAAAAAACAGAGGAACTTATGTGCTACATAGACTTATTTTAGACTAGCGACTGGCTCCCTTCTCTTTGTTAATAAATTGTCACCATGCTATTAAGTTGTGCTTAGCAGTAAAGTGCTTCCATCAGAAGTCTTAAGATATTTGTTAAAGTAATATGGCAATTTCACATCTATGGTTAGGACATGTTTGGCAGGACTAGAGAGTTCCTTTAGAGTTTGACATTTGCATATAGACAATGCGATCACGGTTTTATGGATTGATGATGCACTTTTCCACTGGATGTCACATCTTCATTTTGTGGGTGCCATTATGGATGTCAGAAGATTAAAAGATGATTACGAGTTCCATCTTATATGTTAGTAGAAATGGAGTTGGGACTCACATTGGAGGATGGAAGAAAATGATATAAATTAATAGGATCCTAGTTTTGGTATGTAGATTTTTCATTATAAAATTTGGATACTTCAACTATAGTTCATTTCGAAGAACAATCTCATAGAGAAAAGTTACAGGTTAGGTAGATGATTCATTATAGTGTTTACATATAGATGCAACATCAACATTTATCGGCCGTCTCTCTACTGCCACTGAGGTTTTATACCATGACACTTTTCCAACCCTGCAATGGCACGTAGCAGTTGCCTTGGCAATGAACTATCGCTTTACTTATTTTTGTGTCTGCGTGCTTAGAATGTACTTTTTGATTGGTGAGAATGTATCCAACTTGGGGGAGGGGTCTACTCCATGGTTGGTAGAATCTAGAGATAGAAAGCATTTTATGAATTAATAGACTTTGGTATTCAATTAGGCTGGGGTGCCGCTTGCGCAGCTACTGAAGTTAGTTCTCTATTGCAGCCATTGGATGCTTTCTGACCTTCGTTAAGTTTAATACACCAACTTCAATGTATATATCACTCTGCATAGATTGGATCTTGCGAAAGTGTCCAGTTAATTAGGCCAGGCAACCATAAGCTAGCTTATTTCTTTATCATATTGAAAAAGCCCTGTCTGGTTGGCCATAAGCTAGCTTCTGAAAAGCTATTTCAAGTAGCATTTCAACAAGCTCCGGGGGATTTTTTTACACTTTTTTCCAATTATGATCCGTCTAATTTTCAAGTAATTTATTAAAATGTACTTTTAGGTCATTTTACCTTGCCCTCTTGCTTATCTGCTATTGTTTGCCGAACATGACTAGTTTATCAGCGAGCTTATCAACCAACTAGTTTTTCAACTATCAGCTAGTTTAGAAGTCTTAGTGTGTTTAGAGTTCTCCTTCTAGTGTGAGATATGATCGCGTGCCTGAAAATGATGCATGGTCGCCATGAATTTTTTTTAGAAATAGGTGATAGTAAATATTCTTCTCTCTATAGAAACAGCCTCTCTACCCCCTTAGAGTAGAGGAAAGGTTTGCCTACATCCTACTCCCTAGACCCTACTTTCGAGTGGGATATACCAAGTATGTTTGTCTTAAATTCTGTCATCTAATATATTCTCATGGCATTGATACCATTGTGGCAGTTGACTGATAGGACATCTGACTTAGCTTCGTCATCTGAAAGTGATCTCCAGGGTAATGTACCATATATGGGCTGTAATGACAGGTAAGAGGTCCTAATTATTAATTGCTTTGTTTTGTATTAATGTCAGCTGATATGAAATGATGTTTTGTT
The DNA here is from genome assembly GCF_001531365.2 of Cynara cardunculus var. scolymus. Lineage (NCBI taxonomy): Eukaryota > Viridiplantae > Streptophyta > Magnoliopsida > Asterales > Asteraceae > Cynara > Cynara cardunculus. The sequence continues at coordinate 18,061,929 of NC_037536.1, read as the reverse complement.
CAATATTTTCTTTGTTTGGGTGGTTTTTTTTTACTTTGGTGCTAATGGAAGTTAGAAGTATTAATCAATTTATTAGAATATTATTTTCTGACTGGATAAATGAACGTTAGATGCATGTTCTTTTTGGCGTAATAATTTGGCAATCAAAATGTTCTACAAATTCTAAGTTTAAATGCTTTGATAATCAGCCCAGTTCGTGCGAATCACATTTAAACACATACGTACAGAAAAGAACATGTAATCACATAGGAAGTTGAAAGCAAACTGTAGGGGTGCTGTCTTTTTTAATATACCTGCAAGTAATAGTGCAAGGCAGAGCTCACACTTTGATTGTTTCAAAAAAATTAAGGATGGACCTACTTCAGAGTTATGTTGTGAGCATGAGCGATTTGGGGTTGTCATGATCCTAAAACCTGTTTGTTTAGGTTTGTGCTATAATTGAATTTACGATCATTACATATTCTTAGGATCACTAAGCATCTACATTGTTGCGTTATTCGTGTATGTACTTCATTTCTCATGCTTATTATTACATATTTGTAAAAAATTGTAATGTTCCATTCTTGTATGTTGTTTTCCTCCATTTCCCATTCTCTGTTTATGGTTCCCATCTTCGCTCTGGAGATCAAATAGATTAGTCCATAATCGCATTCTCCTTTTTGTCATTCCGTATGAATGGAACCCAACAAATGAAAATGCTGAATTGCCAAAATGAATAGGAGCTAAACCATTAGCTTATATCATATCCTTTGGTGTAGAGGACATGTCTGCATAACAGCGTATAGGTCTGCGTTCAACCACCTATGGGATATTACTGGTTTGTTTGCCTTAGCTTGGTTTGGTTTGGTTTGATATCACTGTGATTGGTGTTTTAACCACATCGATGGTCCTCAAACTACATAACAGCCTTCGGTCTCACAAGTTATAAGGGCATGCACACCAGGTCTATTTAATCAGTACTCATCAGTCAAATAACTACTATGAGCTTGAATTAGGTACTCATGTAATCTGAAGGAGCTCTTCCCTTTTTGGGGCAGCTCGCTTTGGGATGCGGAGGAGCTTAGAATTCAACATCTCTGATATGTGCAAATATTCGATTCCAGAGGAATCGGTAACTGCCCAGCGGCCGCATCCGGAGGCGTAGGTGCCTGCGGCTCCCCCGCATTAGGTGCGGGAACCTATGCCGATTTTGGCTGACCGTGCTCCACCCCGGTGTTTAGAAAGCCTTCTCTCTATCTTTCAGCAACTGAACGGCAAATTCGGAAATGAAAGAAGTCTACAATCCATATTGTTGTTGAACAGCTATTCTTAATAATTTTTAATCGAAAGCTCCCTTGGATTATTTGCATGCATGCACAGATGCACTCTGTATTTTTTGCTTGAAGAGATTAAAACATCATATGGGAGGGAATGGGGTGCAGATCTGGTTTATTTTGGTTTGTTCAATTTTTTATGATTATAACACTCCATCTCAACCAACCGCAATGTTCTTCACTTTATTCATGTGATTGTAGAATACACATTTAAAGGGGTGATCAAGATGAGTGTGTGTATGCTCTATTACAGTTTTTCCCTTTCTTGCTTCTTTCTGGTTTTGTTGTCACTTTCTGCTTGCTAGAAATGAATGATTTTGCACCTCTGAGAAACCCAGTGCATATCATCAATATTGTGAAAGTAGTCCACCGGCTTACTTCCACCATTATTTATATTCTATCAGGAATTATTTTGATGTTCTTGCTAATTGTGGAACTCAACATCCGTCTGTCCCGAAAACTCCCTCTGAACTGACTCAGGATGTGTTAGAATCTCTGTTCAATACACGAAAGAGTTCAAAACACGAACCAGACAGCATGAACTGGAGGAATGTAGTAAAAAAGATGGAGTCACTTGGACAGATGTTTGACTGCCCTTCAGATGATACAGTGGAGAAGCAGCATGTTCCTGGTAAGTAACGGTTGTTGGGGAAAGCTGCATATTTTTTAGAAGAGTACTTCTTTAATACAACTTCTGGTGTTTGGTGTTAGAATTTCACTAAAGCTTTCTTGAATTTGGGGAGAAAAGAAATGAAAGGAAAAGAAAGGAATGGAAAAGAAAGAAATATTTTTTTCCATGTTTTTGAACATGAGAGAAAGGACAGGAAAGATGCCATTTTAAAAAAATTACTAGAAGGGTACTCGCACAATGGAGCGAGATACATCTCGATTTTAATGTTTCGTTTTATTCCTTCTCTATAAATACTATAATACTATTTTATGTGGTTTTGAGAAAACGATAATGTTTTTTATTTTTGAATAAATATAAATTGTAAGATATCATAAATTTTTTAAAAAATATATCGACATTAGTATCAAATTAACTATCTAAGACTTATAGTTTTTTGTGTAATTTCTTTAGTTCATTTTTTTATCATACTTTAATTTAAGTTTAATAACTAAGTAATTTATTTTTGGTTTAATAATATAATTTTTTATAAACATAATAATTAAGTATTCTATTAGAACTCAACGATTATCCCAAATATATTTTAGATTTTTTATATTTAAAATGTGATGTTTTTCTTGTATTTAATTATGTTTATCTGTAGTTGGTTATACGAATTCAAACATGGAGCTTTAATAAGTTGTACTTACGCACAATCTACTTGTAATCTTGAATTTTAAGTAATATGAATCAATAAACAATACTCTATGCATAAAAAATGATGTTTAAGATTTTTTTATCAAATGCTTTATGATAAAGTATAGATACCAACCACAAGGGTGGTGCCTGATTGGTTTGAACTTGACTCCAAAGGTCAAAAGTATTAGGAGATCTCATGTTCAAATCCAAGGAGGAATAAAAATCCCCTTCTGGCCACGGAGGTTCAAATGCGGTGACTCTGGGCTATCTGCAAAGCAGGTGGTCGCCCTGGGATTAGTCGGCTCGCATAGCGGGTTGGATATCCAGGTTAATAAAAAATAGTATAGATACCCTTCAAAAACATATCATTTAAAATGAAAGGTCGGGTATTTTTGTAATTCTTAATAATCTTATTAAGGGGTTTCAATTTCTTTCCTTTCTTTTCCTTCTCTTTCCTCCCACATTTGGGAGGAAAGTTTTTGGAGAGAACTTATCATTATTTTCCTTTTGTTCCCTTTCCTTTTTCTCCTGAAACAGTTTTGTGAACACGAGTTTCTTTTACTTTCCTCCCCTCCCCCCCCCCCCCTCATTTCCTTGCCTTCATAATAGAAGTTTCGAGAACACAGCGTAAACTTCGAATGCTTATAGGTTCCTCTTACTATGACTTTCTTTGGTGTGTTTTGTGTGTTTTGTGTGTTTTTAACTGTCTTCAATGAAAAAACTGTTTTCTTTGCTTATATAGGGAGCCTATAGTTGTGCTTTCTAAATATGTTACTTACCTTCCGGATCCTACCTCCGGGTGGGATATACTGGGTCTATATGGTTTTCTTTTACTCTTGATTATTCTATCTTTGCTTGTAGCCAAAGGAGATGATTATCAGACCTACAGGAATACCGCCAGTCAGCACTGGGATTCGATGAAATCCTGCTATCACAAGGCAATTTGTTCTTGTTGTATCTTATTCATTGGCTTGACTTTACCAAGTGTTGTGAGCTACACGTTGTATCATCTACAGTGAGTTTTCATCGTCTTTCTATTGTGCAGGCTGCAACTGCATATGCAAATGGAAAGCGGGAACATGCAGCATATCTTTCCGATCAGGTGTGTGCATGAAAGAAAGAGATTGAGAATGCCCCACCTCTACATGCTACTAACCCGCCATTTTGTTGAAATAAATTCGTAGAAAGTTCTAACGACCAAACTAGAAACTTGATTATTTTATAATACATCCACCTTCTGTTTGTTTGACAACAACTGAATTGGTGGTTGTTTTCACATTTACATTTTCCTGTTATGAGATCGAAGTATTAAACTGTTTTTGCAATTTGCTAAGAAATGCTTATGTAGCGACTGAATTTATGATTTTTGATTCAGGGAAGGATGTACAATGAAAAGGCTCGACAAGCAGATCAAAGGGCTAGCCAGGACATATTCAGTTCAAGGTTGTCACCATAATGGATGAGTGATTCTTCATTTTTTTAATAAGCATGGTATCTGGCCTCTTGCGGTTAAGTGACTCATTTTCTTTGAGCAAGTAATCATGATTACTACCTCTACTAACAACTGAACAGTTGTTATTAACATTAAACTTAAAAACTAATATGTCGGAATTTTAAAAGTCAAAAATAGTATGTTTTAGGTCCCGTCCGGTTTATGGGATTTGGTGGATTTGGAATTGGATTCTATTCCAGTCCCGCGTTTGGTTTAAAAAAAAGTCTGGAATTGAAATCCCACTGACATTGGATTTAGAAAACCCATGGGCCAGTGGGGCAGTTGGGATTTTGTAGGATTTGTTGTAATAACTTTTTAAAATATGTTAAAAGCATTCATTTTGGTAATAATCAATTAATAAAAGGTAGTTTAATTATTTTATAATTTGTTTCTATAAATTATCTATCTATAAAGAATGGAATTCAATTCCATTTCAAATCCTACAAAACCAAACACACCAAAGATTCCAAGTCCTTCTACAAAATCCAAATCCCTCAAAAACATTCCGTCAAACCAAACACCCCTTAGTACATCAAAGTGTCTAATCAAATGCAGACGACAACAAAGTCAGGGAAAGGCTGAATCAAACGGTTTTTTCATGATTGTTGATAATTAGTCTTTAATAAGCATTGTAGAACATTTCCTACGGATTTACCGAGTTTGTTTGGTTTACACAAACAAATATCTGAAACATGTTAGACTGACTTGCCCAAATGTTTATCTGTTAGCGGATCTGACCTGTTATACTAATCGTTCAGATCAATTCACCAAAATGACCATCCACCCATCTTGATTTATAACCCAATGTGCCTATTTGCCTCATTATGTAGCTTGACTACTTACACGGAATGCAGGAACAAGAACATTGAAAATGTGATAACCATCGATCTACATGGACAACACGTGAAACAAGGGATGAAGCTTTTAAAACTTCACCTCTTATTTGGCGCATATGTTCGTTGTAAGCATCTCATTCATAATAAATCATAAACTTACAGATACTTTGCGAGTGTCTTTTAACCAAACAAGTCTTTTTGTCTCTGTGATCTATAGCTGTGCGGCTGTTCAGAGTTATCACAGGATGTGGGAGTCACGGACTTGGGAAGTCAAAGCTTAAACAGTCGGTATGATATCATCCCTTTTCTTTTACAAACGAATATCGCCTTATTTACAGTTCAATGATCAATCATTTTAAGGGTACCCCATATCAAAAACCATAGATACAGATTTCCTCTTATCCAAAATTATTCAGGATAAAGAAAGCCTGATTAGCCGCCGACTTTTGGTTATAGTTGGTTTACTTACACAAATAGGCGAGTATTTGAGTCTGGCAGTTATAGTGTGGGAGTTATAATGCCTTTGGGGATTGTGATAAGTTCATAAGCCAGCCACCTAGCGGGTCGTTATGTACCTGATTTGCCTCTTACATGTTGGATGCTTTCTTGTAGGTTGTTAATCTGTTAGAAACGGAAAACATTGAATGGAAGGAAGAAAATAGAGGAACTCTGCTAATCAAACTGAATGGGCAGAGAGAGTTTAGCTTCTTGGACTCTGATAGTGACACCGAGTAATCGTTTTCTTGCTTCCAACGACCATATGGGATTCTCCGTGTTGTATGATGAAGTAAGCTACGAGGTTAGAGTTGATTCCTTGAGGAAATCATGTTATTGTGACGGTTGTAAATTAACCAAAGATTAGTTTGCATAGACTCAGGATTAGTCGTAAATTATGCTAGTCCTTTTTTCATCTTAACGAACATTGTTTGTATTTATCTATAACTTGAAGACAAGAAAAATCTTTGTTACAGACTCTTTGTCGTATTTTGGTCCTTGGGCCCCCTTTGGTATGCAAATGGAACATGACTGGATTGAACGTGTTGGAGTGAGGTAGGCGGATGAAAGAATCGTGGAAGGTTTTAGGGTTTTAATTTGTTTGACTTTAGTAATTTAACATGCTTATCCTATTTTCCGTTCCATCTATTTTGGTGGGACATGAAAAATGTATTTTTGTCCGACTCCATCATGATCGGTTCCGTTCTAATTGTTGCATCAAATATGGAATAACGAGTTTTTGTTTTGTCTTGTCTTTTCCTACTCCTACCAAATCAGGCTTTTTTTGTTGTTAGCCGGTTGATGGCTTATCAGCAAACAACACAAAGTGTTTGGTTGGAACCTCAATTGGGGTTTCACATCAACACCAAATGGCAATGGTGGTTCAGATCTGTAATTGTGCGAGGATAATGCTTGTGGTGGACCCTTCCGTCTTCTGAGAGTACGACTTTTTGATCTAACATCATATACTTTCCATTACAGTTATTTACCTTCAACCATCACTTTCTGACCATTTTTACATGCATAAAAAATTTCTTCAAAATGAAACTAATATATTTTTAATGATTGTTGATGGTTTGCATTTATGTTTAATGGTGAAATTGTCTTATCAAAATATTACATTCACGATCGATAAATACATAATTTGAGCTTAAAAACCATACATTGATCCATCTTCTTTCTTAGTTGTATGAATGTTTATAAAGTAACGATCTTCAATTTTAATTTTATCCATAACAACATCACGACTATTGTACTTTAGCAAGGCCCAAAAATCTTACTCAATAAACGAAGGAGAAGACTCTTACCCAATAAGCATTTTTACCACAATCCATTTTAATGGTCAAGAATGTTATATGACTAGGTAAAACGGTCATTTAATGATTACATAAACCGTGAAATTCCTTGTTTATTATATAAACTATTTACTTCAATTTCGTATCAATCGTGAAATTAGAAACGAATTGTTTAAAATTCGAAGACAACATGGAACAATCTGTTGCAAAAAAGAATCACAGTTGCTGTTGCAGGCCTTGTCTTCAATCTTTTAAAGGTTTTTATATCTTAAAATTTGATTTTTTCCCGTCATTAACATCAAATACCAACTTTGGTACAACACTCATTCATCTACATCAAAAAAAAAAATTATCAATGAATCGTATATTTTGACGTTACCGATAAATAATAACGCATCAAACTTGGTATAACACTTCATATACACCAAATTTTACACCCATTTTGATATAAGATCTGGTGTCATCAATTAAATAGATTTTACACTAATTTTTATGGATATGGCGTCTCCCATTAGTAATTGTCCATATATAATGTTTGATCAAATAACTCGAGCTTTTTGGTTTACGACCAGTAACGAACCAACGAACGACCGACCGACCAACCAATCACTGTCAGCTCGGTTGGCCATAATGGTAAAATGGGAAACGCTCTGTTTAATTTCAACATCAGAGACGATCTTTGTGCTAGTTTTAAAACAGATAAATGTTGGTTACGTTGCTTGGAATTAACACCAGCAGAACGAAGTTAATCTCAAAAGTTTAATTAGAACACCAACATGAACATAACAAGAAAACTGGTATCGTAAACGAAAAAAGAAGACGATCAAATCCAAGAGTAGAAAGATTTATTATAGAGGGAGCTCACCGCTATCAGCAATTGTAACTTTGCTTTTTGGTGTTCCATTTTGTGTCCCCTCGGCTTCCATCTTGTAAACCACGTCCATCCCCGACAACACCTTGCCAAACACGACATGTCGGCCATCCAACCTGACCATAATTCACTATCCGTTAGTGCAAATCAACTGTAATTAAATTATGTTCGATGATTATTCAAAATTACCAGCTGGTTGTGACCGTCGTGATGAAGAATTGTGAGCCATTGGTGTTTTTACCAGCATTTGCCATAGACAACAGCCCTGCAAACCAAGTTCCAGAATTAATGGCCTGTTTGTTAGAAGCTAAATGAGCTTAACGGGACACGCCGCTTATTCGGTTAGCTATAGATGACCGTTTGGTAGTAGCTTAATGATATAGAAAGTGGCTTATTCAATAAGCTTCTAGGGGTTGCAATCCGGCCAAAATTGTTCGTCAAATTTATTCGATTTTAAACAAATATTATTGTTTAATTGTATCGTGTGTCAAGTTGGTAATTAACCCAGCAATTTGTTGTATTCTTATGAATTGGAATTTACCTGGTCCGGTGTGCTTGATCTTGAAATTCTCATCGTTAAACTTTTCTCCATAGATTGATTCACCTCCTCTCCCATCTCCAAGTGTGAAATCACCACCTTGAATCATGAAGCTAGGAATAATCCTGTGGAAGGCGCTTCCCTTGAAGTGAAGAGGCTTCCCGCTCTTTCCAATACCTTTCTCCCCTGAGATGATTGGCGTAAAAAGAAGAAATTAACGCATATGAGTGAATATCATCTTCTTTTTCTTTTGGAACGAGATGCTTTTGTGTAAGATAGTAACACAATGCCGTGCAAGTACTGGTACAAGTTGTTAGCGCAATGAAATCAATCAGAACTGGAAGTTAGAATATTGAGGGAAGAATATAGTATTAGCATACATACCTGTGCACAATGCTCGGAAATTTTCTGCAACCAAAAGGAATTCAAATTAGTAAAAACATAAGCATTCTAGCTAGAACCACTTTGGTTGTGGAGCACTGGTTACATCTCAGGGAGAGGTAGTGGAAATCGCATCTTCCCTGGGTTCGGATCCAGGCACTGCCTAAGCCCTTGTGACCATGGAGGTTCACCAACGATGACTCCAGGGAAGCTGGCCCGAATACCACGGTTACCCAAAAAGCATTCTAGCTATCTGTCTCCTCCAAACATAAGATGAAAAGAAAAGTCGGAGAATCAGATTTTTTGAGGGAAGCAACCATTATACCTGCGGTTTTGGGAACCGTGTTTCCAAAGAGACCAAAAACGATTCTTCCTGAGAAACAAGTGCAAACAGTCTTTAGATAAATCATTCTAATATATAATATATGGTTTCAAAATCAGGAAAATAGTATTTGTGGAATCTCATATGAGGAATGATGATGTTTGCAGAAAGAGTTCAAGACTATATGCTATTGCCAGCACCTCTCTTGGGTCAGCAAATAGTTGAAGCATGGGTTGTTTTCTTCTGTTTTGTTTTCTTAACACGACTTATTGGTGTTCTATGTTTCTTCTATAGTTAAAAAATAAGACTAGAATCAAGTATATATCATGTATGCAAAGCATGCTAAAAACAAGCCCCTTGTAGGGACACAAGAGATCTCTTCCACACACAATTCTGTGTACGGAAATCGAACAATTCTGAGTTATGTTGGTTGTTGCCAAAAGTTGTATGAAGTAATATAATATAGTCTGATCAGATATGACTGCAAAACTTTGCACTTAGGCTTCAAATATACCCTAAGGTTTAAACAAAAAAATATTTTCCCTTAAAATGCCTAAACAATTTATGTTCTCCCAAGCATGCACATGGGAAGAACTTAGAAAAAAAAAAAAAAAACTATAGCATACCGGCAGGTTTTCCAGCAATCTCAACATCGAAATATACTTTGTGTGTCACTTCCTTCAAATCTTTATCTGATTTCTTAGCCTGCAAAGATGTGGATTTCAAATTTCAGAAATAGACATATCCAATATTTGATATCCTTGTAAGAGAATAAGATAAGATAATCATCAAAACGGATAAAAAATCGTGCAAGTGATATTTAAATAAACTTTTTCGGGGAGATAGCTGGGAGAAAGTTTCAATTCAAAATTCTTTTACTTTCAGCATATAAATTTCATGGTTCAAGTAGAATTTCAGCTAGCGAACCATTAAAATGAACTTTTGAGGGGCTCCTTGTTGATATAGAGTATCAATAGCTAAAAGGTAAACTACCCAGTATGTGATATATAGTTGTATAATATTAATCATGAATGGTGTATCATTCATCCTCAATGGATCATGAATGCTGTAAAATATCCACGTCCATTATTCACGATGAATGGGGCTCATTTTTCACGATGAATAGGTATAGGGACATGTCGCACTCTCTTATGTCCCCAAGTTCACAATGGAAAACAGGTTTGCAACTGAACTCTCCTATGTGTGTGCGTGTGTGTGTGGCAGTTTAGGGGGATAACATGTGCGATAGTTGGGAAAGAATGCTAAGGGAGCTGAGACGGCTATCACTGGGCCGCCATAGATGATATCCTCTAAAGGTCATCATATAATAACCAGTAATACACCATTGTAGTGAAAATATCATTAACTAGTAACCATCAGGGCCATGTTTCTTGCTCACAAAAATAAGTCTTGAAGAATTCAGATTCCAAAACAGTACCACAGGCATTTATACATCACCACATTAACTGTATGACACTATTTAATTGCCGACTATATACCAAAAGATAAATCAAAACAGTACAAGGCAACAACATTGATTAGGAAGAGCAAACATCGACTAAAAAGCATAACATGAAGAAAAAAAAATCAATACTTAGTTTAGCTTTGACTTTTGAAATTCAGTCGTAGTAATCTTCTCACATTAAACTTAATACAAAAATATTTCATTTTTCCTAGCAACAGAAATTGTCTTAAGCTTTTATCTAATTCAAAACAGGAATTAAAGAAAACCAATTCTTAATTGGAGATCAACCCCGTTTGCGAAGACTCTAATTTTCAGGTGGATAGAGAAAAATCAATCGAACTGAACAATCAAGCAGAATGTAATTCCTTACAGAATAAACAAACACTCGATTTACAACTTGCGAATGAAAACATTAAGAAAACAAACGAAAGAAATCGAGTAAAAAGCAAATAGATCTAGTAGAATCAAACAGCAATAACAAATTTAAGATAGATCATATCTAAAAAACCAGAGAGATCATAAATCGCTTCAACGATCAACAAAACCCTGCCAACGAATGTTATTCAAAAAATATGAAATCAAAAAAGCATGACCTCTGTGAGTATTAGGGTTCCGACGAGAAGTAGAGAGCAGAGAAGCGCAGCCGATGGAAACTTCATTTTCGCGACTGTGATTTTTACTCGCAACAGACGGAGTTTGCCGACTGAGCCGTCGACCAGACCAGGTTTATATATAGATTATTGACGTAATCTAAGCAAATAGGATGATGACACGTGTCGGTTGAGGTGCTTCCAAGCATTTTGATTGGTCAAAAAACTTTTTTGTTTGTGAGTGTTAGATTTGAGAATCGGTAAATATTTAAGAAGTAACAAAGTGGTTGTGGTTCTAGCCGTCGGATCGATATTTACGATTTTGATCATCAAACATTGGATAATTCATTGCATGAGTATGCGGAAGATAAAAGGATAGTTCAATAATTTTTAAAAATAGACGGCAAACAGGTTCATATGTGAACCAATGTGATGCACATATGAACTATATATACATATGTGGACTCGTTAATTAATTCACATACAAACTATTTAACTGATTCATATATGAATAAGTTAATTAATTCATATGTAAATAAGTTAATTAATTAATATGTAAATCACATGAGTTTATATGTAAATCAGTCAAAATAGTTCATATTTGAACTACATGAGTTCACATATGAACATACAATTCATAGGTGAATTGATTAGGTTCATATATGAACCCATTTGCCGTCTCTTTGTAAAAATTACAAAACTGCCTTCTTTATTTTTTCATAACCGTAACTTTTAACTAGTTAAAGCCGTAATGATTGACCAACAAAAGCCACAATTATTTACCGGTTAAATCCGATCTTAACTGTATAAAGCATTAGAATCATTTCTTTACTACTCAAATATTTACCATTTTTAAAATAACCTATGATTTATCCAACTAATTTTATAAATGTAATATGTTACCTTGATGTTTATTTTGAGTGTAATTATTTTGTTATTTAGTTTTATTTAATTTAAAATTAGATGTAACAAAATTTATTATCAAATCCTTTATGTATCTTTATATTAATTATTATTTTTTAAATAATCGTAATTTATCAAATGGTTATTTAGTACAGTTTTCTTTTGACACGTTAATTATTTAATGGACGTTGATCAGTTCAGGAAATAAATTTATGAATGTATTTTCATTATCCTTCAATTTAACATACATTAGAAATTTGGGCTTTTGAGGAATAAACTTAGTATATTATATAAAATCAAACAGTTTATTTTACATACAATCTCATTATTGACTGTTTAATACATCTGTCAATAATCGTTTATATATATATATATATATATATATATATATATATATATATATATATATCTCGACATTGGTTGTGCTACACATGAAACCATATGAACATCACGTTTTTATATTTTTCAGATTGAAGAAAGTAACTATTTTAATAAAAAATTCATAAAACTACAGTATTTTTTAAAAAGTATTCATGTTATATACACAAGACACTTGTATAATAGGATAATATTAATATATTTGATTTGAAAAATTAAAAAAAAAAAAATATATATATATATATATATATATTAAGACTGAATCTAAACTTAATAAGGAAAAAAATGAAATCAAACTTCCATGGAAGAAAAGCAAATGAAAGGCTTTTATAAAATTTGAGCTTAGTAGAATTACACTACCATTAAGAAGTTGGTGTTGGAACTTTTAACTCCTGATTTTTCAATTCACTTTTGAGATTTAATTTCCCATTCAATATCTATATATGTTGAAAATATTATGTTGCAATTGATTAATAATATGTTATTGTTTAAACCAACGCCAGGGCCCTAGAAAATAGGGATCGGCAAATATCACCATATAATGTTTAGGTAAAACCCACCCACTTGCATGCGTAACAGGGCTTGGTGACTGACGTTACAATTTATCAAAAGAAAACGACGACATTGGTTTAAATTATTTGTAAAGTTACAAGATATGTATTTAACCAATTATCTTTTACAAGTGATCGAAGAGTTATTTAAGCAAGTAGTATTTTGTCAATTCAAGTGACTAAGGAGTTGTTTACCAAGTGCTTATTGTTTTGGTGGTAAGTGTTTCATAAACAACCCCCAAAATAAACATCGTTGTGTAATCTCTATTCTACCTCCTCTTACCAAATGCAACTAGTTTTAATGTTTAAAAATACGACAATTTATGAGTATCTTATAATAACTAAATCCACAATGTATGTGACATAGTTGTTTGGGCATATAAAGTATGGTCTATTGTAATTTGTTATTTGAATATCACTATTTATATCAAAATCAAGTCAAATCAAATCATACATTAAAAATATAAAAAATAAGTCTTAATATAGATGTTATGAGAAGAAAACTAATAGATTTAGCAAAATATACATGGGTTCATCATTTAGCCTACAGCCAGCGTATAGAAGCCTAAAAAAAAGAGTGTTGAATTTGTTTTGGAATGAGAAGGTAAAACTTTCAATGGTCTAAATGAACAAGTTTTTGGTTGCATGGTAGACTGTGACAATTTAGGAAAGCCAAGGGCCGAAAGAGGACATCAAGTTTCAATTGCCGGGACCGGGAGTGGGTCGGAGGATTAATGTTGGTGGTGTTCCCCACAAACTCAGTCCAGTCCCTAATCTTCGACTTTTACATCGATTCTACACAAGGAAATGGCGATCAGCCTCAAATCATGGGCTTGTTTGCAAGGAAAACCAATCGAAACCCTACCTCCTCTCCTCTGTCCCCCTTTTTGGTGTTCTTCTCGTCCTCCTTCTCATTGCCATCTTCCTCTTTGAGGTATCTATCTATCTTCACAAATTCTTCAAATGGATTCGGATTTCCATTTGAAATTTTCACAAGATTTTTTTTACCAACTTTCTGAAGTTCAAAATCTTGGTGAAAAGATGTGTTTTATGATGTATGGATTGTAATTTTGAAGTTTAGTTCATTGTGGCATTTTGTCGAACAGGTTGACAACTTGGCTACGCAGACCAAAACCATCGTTGGTTACAACTTGAAACCAACGCCTTGGCATGAATTTCCTACCAAGAAATTCAACAATGAAACCAAGATTGCTCGAGCTTCCAAGATCATTCAATGCTCTTATCTTTCTTGTAGGAGGTCTACCAATAACCGGACTCCCTTCACTAATCAAACCAAAAATTGTCCTACTTTTTTTCAGATGGATTCATCATGATCTGCAGCCATGGTCTACATTCTACAACCCGCATTTTGTATGCTGACTTGATGGAAGTCAAGAAGTTTGCTTCCTTTCGGGTTGTGATCATCGGTGGGAAATTGTATTTGGAGTATTATTACGATTGCGTGCAGGGTCGAGCCATGTTTATGATATGGGGACTTTTGCAGCTTCTTAAGAGGCACCCTGGGAGAATCCCAGATGTGGATTTCATGTTTGATTGCATGGACAAGCCTCTTATTCAAAAAGATGCATCAACTAAACCGATGCCTATTTTCCGGTATTGCCCCACGCCTGATCACTACGACATCCCATTTCCCGACTGGTCTTTTTGGGGTTGGTAAGAATCTTGAATTCTTACATGTTTATCGGTAACCAATATGCATATGTGAGCATCTACAGAGGTTATAAATTCATGATCTTTTGACAAGTTTCTAGACATTCTTTGGTTAAGCGCTTACATTCTCAAACTTGTCAGAAGGTCATTGGTTTAAAAGAATAACATGACAGAAGGTCATGGATTTAAAAGTAAAACATTACAGCATGCAATTTAAGGATCCCACATCTACAATTGTAATCAAAGTTACCTCTTTTTACATTGTAATTGCAAGAATGGACTGTGTCCATTCCTTTAGTGGAAAGATAATACACTTTCAGAAACAAGCTTCCAGTACAACATAATTGATTTTATAGGATGTTTAGAATGTCGAAGCGTCATAATAAAATATTTTATATAACTTAAGTTTACAAGACGACACTATAAAGGGTCTTATCTAAAAGTATTACAATAGGTTGTCTGATGCTTTCGGGCGGTTTAACAAGTTTTTTTGGAATGTTTTTAGAATAATGCGTCGTATTCGCTATCTTATAGGAGACTTTTGAGAAATGTCCTATAAAACCATCTTTTTATAGAACGCTTGTGTTTATATGACACTTTTTCAAATAATGTTGTATAAAAATAGCTAATACGACACTTTATTTCAAAAGCCCTACAAAACTTGTTGAAATGTCTAAAAACATCCTATAAACCTATTGTAACAATTTTAGATAGAAGGTTTTTTGGTTTGGTCTTGTAAAGTCCTATAAAGTCTTTTATTAGGACACTTAGATATTTTAGGCGTCCTATTAAGCCAATTTTGATGTAGTGTTCACTGTCCTTCGAACGAGTTGATCATGGCTCTTTTCACCATCAAGTAGGGTGATTGTGTGGAATCCGTCTGAATGTTTCTTTGAAAGAGCTTAAAGAGATTGAAGGTTCCTACATATATACAGATTTGATGATTCGTATCTAGCCGGTGTAAGACTCCACCATCCCCTCTTAACCGAAGTTAGATAGGAATTCACATCGAGCGTGAGAGCCAATTGAATCAAAAGATTTATGTTTGCACTCTAGTACGCCGGCCCCCTAGGTGGTGGTGCTAGACCCTTGCTTTGAAATAATGTTAGCATATGTGGAATACTTTTTTAAATCTCTCTAAAAGAACCCTTAGGTGTCTCTCTCTCTCTCTCTCTATATATATATACGCAATGGTCAAACCTTCATCTTCCTTGACACGTGTCGAGGCGTAAGGTTGTTTAAGTAGAGTACTGGCCATTCTAACTTCTCTGAAGTTTCCACTAACCACTATTGCAATGAACATGTTTTAACACGTCAGAGATTAACATAGCACCTTGGCAAGAAGAGTTTCAAAGCATTAAGCAAGGTTCACAACAGCAAAGATGGAAAAAGAAGCATCCATATGCGTATTGGAAAGGAAACCCAGATGTCATTTCCCCAACTAGAGAAGCTTTGCTCATGTGTAATGACACAAAACACTGGGGAGCGCTAATCATGCGTCAGGTACAGTTTTCCTTAGACGATTAACAAGAATCATCGATTGACACCATGCTTTATGTTCCCATTTTCGAAATTGTATTGCAGAATTGGACACAGGAACAATTGGATGGGTTTAAGCAATCCAAACTATCAAACCAGTGCAATCATCGGTAAGTTAGAATATGGGAGTGATTTAGCATATAGTTCTTAGTTTTTTCACTCCTTTTTCCATCATCTGCTTTGCAAGTTCATAGTTTCTGAAAACCTTGAAAGCTAATCATTATCTATATTCACATGATCGTAAGTTCCTTATGCTAAGAAGTCTTTATGCATCCCTTAGGATTTTCTACTTGTGGAAGTTTCAAACTTAATAGTTGGTTGAGGGTTTTTATGAAAACAATGTCTATACCCTCATAAAAGGTCTTCATGCATCTTAACCCCTAGACTCGACCTTTGCGTAGGATTTACTAGGTTTGTTTTTAGTTGGTGAAAAGTGTATTAGTTAGGCTTTAGCATTAGGTGGTTTTATGTTTGATGTGGTTGATTTGTCTTTCTTCTATATGCAGGTATAAAATCTATGCCGAGGGATATGCTTGGTCCGTAAGCTTAAAATATATCCTGTCATGTGGTTGCGTTCCTCTTATAATCAACCCAAAATATGATGATTTCTTCAGCCGGGCACTCTTTCCGAAGAAAGACTACTTACCCATCTCCCCTGATAACATATGTCCATCCATTAAAACTGCAGTTGTGTGGGGAAATGCACATCCAGCCAAGGTGAAGTTTCATATTTCTGGTTCATGCTTACTATTTCTAGTGTTCCTATCTTCTTTCATTTGTCTTTATGGGTGCTTTTGGCATCTAGACAGGCAGGACAAAACAGGACAAAACAAGTGTTCAGCACTTGCTAAGACAGAACTTGACATTACAGAATAGATACAATGACCAATTTACCTATAATGAGCTGTTTATATTTTATATATTTTGATTAATTTATTAAATTATTAATAAAAATAAATATTTTTATAACAAAATATATCATTACAAAGTTTTCGTGAAGACGATTAAAATGACACCAAAATAAAAAGTTTATGTAGTTTCCAATTTTTATTTAATACAGTTTCTATATTATTTTATTGTTACTAATATTTTATAAATTACATAAATTAACCAAAATATGGAAACCGTATAAAAATAATATTTTGAGGATAGTACGTGAAAGTATAAAAAACGTCAAATACAATAAATAAAATTAAAAGAATCAATAAAAGGTAAAGAGGGATGCACATTTGATGTTTTTGAAGATAATTAGCTTTTATTTTGAGGTTATATTGGTAAAATATAGGTTTGTTCCATGAGGTGGGGGTGGAACACGCCTGTTCCATTTTGTTCCATCCTGTTCCACATAAACATAGAAGTCCTGTCAAACATGGAACAATGATCCCTGTTCTGTTTTGTCCTATCTAGTGTACCAAACACACCCTACAAGAACAATATCACTACTCCTTGGGTAGAGGTAACTTTTGCATACATCCTACCCCCTAACCCTAGGGATTTACTGGATTTGTTTGGTTTGGTTTGGTTTTTATCGTTTCACTTGGGTCATTTTTGTTTCGTCTTTTGCGCTAATAACAGGCGGAAGCAATAGGGAAATCAGTGCAGGATTTCACGGAGAGGTTGAACATTGATAGAATATATGATTACATGTATCACCTGATAGTCGAGTATGCGAAGCTGCTAGATTTTAAACCAACTCGTCCTTTGTCTGCATTAGAAGAGTGTGCCGAATCTCTGTATTGTTTTGCAGACGGACACCAAACCCGGTTCTTAGCAAGATCAGCAACCTTGCCATCACAATCCTCTCCCTGCAACCTCCCTCAACAGGCAAATAGACAGGTCGACAAATTCATAGAGGAGAAAAGCAAATTTATAAATTCTACCCAACTTTTGATGCAACTAATATCTTTACAGACTAATTTGTGATTCTAAGGGTTATGTACTTGTATGTACTATGTAGTCACTGTTTCATGACTAAATGCATTTTCTGTTCAAACTATCAACTTACTAGTTTTGAACAATTGAATTGATTGGAACCAGTTTTCTGCTTCTCGGTCTGAAAGAACACTAAACTCCATACATAAACACAAATACAAGATCAAAATGCAACGTAGTTTGACTCCGTTCCTATTTATTGTAACAAATAATTTTTTTTTCCTCAATCAATGTAACCAAGTTTCAAATCTCCTATTTCTTACCCATTTTGACCGATAACCTTTGATTTTGTAACACGTGATAACATGGATGCAAGTTTTCATCCACTTCATTGTCATAAACGGGTATCCACGTAATCAAATGTTACAAGATCAGTAGGTTACTGGTCAAAACAGGTGCAAAATAGAAAATTTTGAAACTTTGTTGCATCAACCAAGAAATGAAGCCCTGTCAATACAAGAAACCAAACTAAACTAAGTTGCATTTTGATGCATTTTCCCTTGAATACAACTTTGCATAGTAAAATAGGGGAAAGAAAAATAGTTCTAACAAATAAAGTGATTGTTCAAAATGGAGCCTTATCAAAATCACTAAACAAAAAGATTACCTGCAACAGTTGTGACACCCAAACAATGGCTATCATACAAAGGCATATGCTAGTTGGTGCATCTAGAACAGAAATTAAAGTAAACACAAAAACCTTCAATGTGTCTCTAGGTTTATTTCATTTAGGAGGTGGAGTGATGCTGCAATGATCCTGCAATGTAGATCAACATTATATCGAGCAGATGCATTGTTTATCTCAAATGGAGCAATGAAGTATGGAATAATTTGGTAATCAGGACTATTGAAATGGAAGATGAATCGATCTTGGTGGACACAACTTACATGTTCAAGAAGCATCAGTATCAACAAAATTGTGACCATAAGTTTCATATTCATAATCCTTATCAAGATCCTGCATTGTCCTGCCATAAACGAAGTGCTTTGTTCCCATAGTTGTGAAAGGCATTAGCCCAAAGGCCCGAGCTGTCTTTATCTCTCTAGCAACCTTCCTCTGGGCTTTGGCACTGATTTTGGTCTACATGATAACAAAGAAAACATAAGAAATCAAATAGCAACGCCAAAATGCAATTAAGATTTATTTGGTCGACAGAAGAATATTATGTATACCTTGCTCCTCTTGATGATTACTCCAGCCTCGGTTATGAAGTTAGCAAGAAACCTCACATTCTGCATCAAGAAAACACATAACTTAAGTGAAGCCCAAATGAAACTTGAAAGCTAGATCATAGGGATTAGGGGAAGAGGCCAAATGTCAAATGAAACTTGAAAGTTAGATTGTGAATCTATAAGGTAGTGTTTGGCGAGAAGACACGACAGGACTGCATTTGGCACGACTAGAACATGGCTGGACTAATAGTGTCTTCTGTTTGATAAGCTAGAGAGGGCAGAACAAAACTTTTAAAATGATCAGATTTCCCCTAAAATTTTGTTTAACTTTTTTTATTCATATAATAGTTATAAGTTATACAAATTAACCAATTACATAAATAATTTTATGTATAAAATTTAGAGTGAATTACATTTTTCTTGTCTCGCTTTTATAAAATATTTGAATCTAATATTTATATTATATATTTTATCGTGTATATATAATGCACCGAGACATAGGGTCCAATGTCTCGTTGACGCAGGAGAAGTCATGATTGAGATAGGCTTTCATCCGTCAGGCATCATCTCCTTCCTCGCTCATTGACGCCACTGCAAAGCCACCACATCCTCCTTCCAAGATCAAAAAGCAAAAACCACCCTCTTCATCTTCTAAAGTTCTAAGCCCACACAAAGCTTGAAGATCAAAAACCAATACCACCATTTTCATCTTCATCTTCTCCGTTGAAGCATCACCCAGAAGATGTTTAGAAAGATGGCAGTGATGGAGGTTCCGAGATATGGTGGTGAGGGAGGTTTTGAGGGATGGCGATGATAGTGGTTTAGAGAGATGCAGGGATGTTGGTGCCCGAGGTTTTGAGAGGTGATAATGGAGGTAAAACTTTTATTTTGTTATGATTAGGTCAGTAAGATGGTCATTTCTTGCTTTCGTTCAAGGTTAAAAATCTCTACGTTTGTCCCATGAAATGAGTTTTTGTCCCACCTTGTTTTTGTTCCACCTTGTTTTTGTTCCATGTCATGTCAAAGATGGGACTATCAGTATGTGCACCAAATGCACCCTAAACGAGCATTCTGTCATGTGTACAGAGCAGATGCAGAATAGGTAGAAATGTCCTCAAGTTGTATATCTATACCAGCTGCAAAGTTGCTCACCCTAAAATCAGCTTTTTGAAGAACTTCCTCTGTTGTTACTTCAAACTCTGGTCTTCTAGATGGTTTACGAACGCCTGGTTTTGTAAGATCAAGATCCTGCATAAACCAACATTTGTGCAAGAGCATTGAGGTACAAATTTTAGAAAATGATTGCAAAACAAGATATTTGGCATACAGCTAACCACCACAGACAATTGAGTGGAGAATATTTAGAGGATTTGATGAGGGAAAAGTAACTAAATTAAAGATAGTTAGATGCAAGTAACCATCAGTGGAATTTGTATTTGGTATTATAACTTGCTGTACATTTATCCTTTTGTTCTAAGAAAGTGCAAAGGAACCTTTAACAGATTCCATTTTGAATATAATTATGAAGTGAACACATGAGGAACGAGATTAAACCACACGACACACAGAATTACAACATCACTAATACAAAGTAAATGCATCCAAATTACAGCACAACAGTAGTGGGGAAATGAGACAACCTATAGTTATTACTGTGCATGCACTGTAATTGTTGGTTCATCAAATATTACGTTAGAAAGAGAATAATAGAGACTAATACATCTACTTGACGTGGACTACATAATATCTGTTGCACTCATTTTCAACTACCTAAAATGCAATTTCTCCTTTTAAATAAATCTATTGGAGTTCCTAAAGTCTGCTCATCCTCATCTTTTTTTTCTTTTTCTTTTTTTTCTTTTTTGTAGTGGAGCATACAAACGCAATTGAGCAAAAGAAAGAGTGATGGAGAGCCTAAAATAGTTGATAGATAGTTATGATTCGTAGTTCATACCTTAGCATCATAAGTATTACCAGACCAAAATGTTACATCTGATCTGAACTTATAATCATCTTTGTTTACTTCATCCACATCATACTCAAAGTAACTAGCAGCATCCTTTAATTTCCCATCCATGCCATCACTCAAAGTTGTGAAACTCTCATCTAGACCATCCACAGATCCTGGTCTCCAAGAACCAAACAACCTAGAATTAATTGCAGATCTGTCAAGAGCCTTCTTCTGCTGATCCAACTTCTGAAAGAAGGACCTTGAAGTCAGGCTGCTGTCTCGAATATCACCAAAAATGCTTCTATCAAACTCCTCCAAGGTCTCTGATGAGTTTGTATTTGCATCGGTTTCAATAACTGTGCAGAAACAAAAACCATGTATTGATCGATGTTGCAATATGTATGTACAAAATTACCATGCATAAGAGACATGACAGTCAGACCTGGTTGACTCTTACGAGTTGTGTTCCCTGCATCTGCTTGTAATTAATGTATTTATTTACTTCTACTTGTAAAAACTTCTTTGGATGGAGCTTCCAAGATTGTTGGTTAGGTTTTGATTTATCTTTAATGTTATAGCACAATCTGTGAGATCTTCTCAGCCAATCAGACTTTGTAGTTTTTCATGGTTGGAGTAAGAGTGCCTGGTCTCGGTTCTTCTTAAGTGGATTGGTATGTTAGTATTTTATCCTCAAGTTGGCTTGCTTTGCCTTGTTTTACCTTCTTTCTCACATATGTCCTTACTGTTGTTACTGTTTGTTGTCCTTTATAGTAATTTTTTCTATGTCATGCTCTATAGAATCGTTTCAAAATCATCGTTTTTCAAAAAAGAAAACCTTTTTGACAAATCTTCTGAGCCTCTCTTGCCTCTCCATCACTTCTTGAACAAGTGGGGGGTCTTCATAGAAACAGCTTCGCTATCCCTTGGGTTGAAAAAAAGGATGTGTACATCATACCATCCCAAACCCTACTTTAACAGGGTTATACCAGGTATGTTTGTTTTGGTTTATCCCTAGCATCTTGTGTTAGTTGTATTATCTAGTGAAGACTAGTTGGCATCCTTTCCCAAGTTAGGGTGGATAAGGAAAGGAAACGAGCTTTTTTCAGGTTAAAAGATATGGATTGTATCAACACAAGATACATATTTACATATTTTGTGAGGTAACCGAGCATCATGATTCATGATTACATCTTAGATTGTTAATCAAGGGTCGTTTCAAGAATATCAACAATGTCGTCTTCACATGGTCGATTCAATTAATAGTAGTTGCATATTACAGTAACTCAATCAAGGAAGGAGCCTTCTCTCAAGCATATTAAAGCATTGTAATTATGTAATCTCAAATTCTCAATTTGGGATATCTAATCCATGTCTATACAATTTCACTGTTTACCAAAAAATCCAAACATCATGATATCTTCCTGTTAGATGACAGTTTGCGTCTTTCACTTGTATCGTTAGATACAGTTTGCACTCACGGAGTTCTTAGTTAATGTGCATAGGGATTAAGAATAATCGCATTCCAAAGACAATACTGCATATGTGAAGTACAAGTAGCAGATGGATACAAACTGGATGAAGGGTAAGACAACCGCATAGCTGTTGTGGCATTACCCTTTAGATTGGCTGGTAGCCACAGTAGTGTGCCTCAGAAAGTCATTGGGTGGAATAAAATTTGGAAAAACAAGATAAGCTGAATGTTAACCAAGGGTTAGTAGATCATGATTTCAAACAGTGAGTTTTAAGACTAGAACAATAGGATGCTTAACCATCTTGGAAGCAAAAAATTAAATTGTCAACAGTACATCTAGACATGTAGTTGGTCTTTGGTTTCCAGTTTAGAAGCTGAAAAGAAGTGGAATTGGCTTTTCTTAGGAAAATAGTTCTGTAGAGCATTGATGAATCTCAAAAAGAGATGACGGACGTTACAGAAAGCAACAGATACAGAAGCAAAAGAAGCACAAGGGGTATAAGTACTGTTGGGTACTTAGGTTTGTGTTCAAGCAAGTAAATAAGTTTAATCTGCTATCAAAATTAATATTAATTTAGACATCCATATAGCTTAATTTATACTTGTGGATGGTTAGGAACATATCTGAGTCTTGATGTAGAACTAGACCATCATGATGCATGAGGGTTCCCAGTCAACTTGATCACCCGAAAGGGGAAGATGTTAAAATATATCAAAATTCATTTTACAGGATACAACATAATGCAATAGAAAAAACCACCACCACCACCCAAGTACCTGAAGCACTACTTGTAGCCAAGGTTCTGGTGATTGAAAACCCCTGGCAACTAGGTGAAATGCCAACTGCAAGAGACCGTAAAACACCTTGAACAAGTTTCATCTCTCCTACGAATACCAACCATACATGTTAGTTATAAGAGGTATATCTTCTAAACCTATAATTAACAACAAAGTAAGATCAGAGAGGTAGGATGTATTGATGAAGTAAAAGATACAATCCCTTAACCAAGGGGTGTACTCCATTTTAGCTATAAATAGAATTTAGAATGAGTTTTTCGTTCAGCATTTTATCAAACACTTGGTATGCAACAAACATGACAAGCATATCAATAATCCATACGGCGTGTTTAGCCTAGTCTGCACATATGATTTAAAAAGAAGAAAAAAAAAATGGGTTCAAAACCCCAACATTCATGGATTGAGGAAAACATCAAACAACTTTGAATCAAGCATACATAAACATAACAAGGAAGAAGAAGAAGATGACCCTAAGGCTTAAACTAATCAAATCCATTAGTAAACACTACATCCAAGAGATCTACAGAGAAGAAAGAGTGAGAGTTACCTGCTTTTGGAGATGGCGGAAGCTTAGCTGAGATGGAAAACGAAGAAGGAAAAAGAATCGGCGACAGAATTCTTTCCGAGCAAAAAACGGGTTCTAATTTCTATGTGTAGTGGGTTGGGCCGTCTTTTCTGAATAACCCAACAAAGCCCAATCTTAAGAGTTATTTGGTTCGGTAAATAAAAATGAAAATGAAAATGAAAATGAAAAATTTTAGTTTCAATAATTCATATTTTTTGTTATTTAAATATTATAAATTATTTTTTGTCCATTTAGACATCAAATTCTCCTTTACGTGCCATATAAGTAGGAGCTGGTACGGAAGTTTGAACTTTTGTGTTAAGTTTAAAAATAAGTTAGTTTATGGTCTTAGACTTGTGGGGCAATAAATCCATTATATTATTTAAAATGAAATGCGTTTTAGGGAGTGTGTTATCTCCAACAGCTGCTCTATAATAACGAAAAATCAACTTTTTATTCTCTATAATACTTCAACAACTTACTTATCTCATTCTCTAAAATAGAGAATCGCGAAGAAAACTCCAAATATAGAGAATTCTTTAAAAATCCAAAGAGAAAAGAATTAGTTTTTTATTCATCTCGTCAATAAGGATTGAATTAATATCATTTTATATATATTTCAAAAAAAATGTATTTGTGATCATAAAATTATAAAATATTTAAATAATATAATTAATGATAAAATCTCTAAAAATAGAGAATATGTTGGAGTTGATAATAATTCATTTTAGAGATTTTGACTTTTAATTCTCTATTTTAGAGAAATTATGAAAAAGTTACTGAAGATATTTTAATGGGTTTATGTTCCGCTACGATAAATCATAGTCCAGTAACCTAAGGAAAGAAGAGGTGAAATTTTATTTTCAATCCAATTAATTATTACTTGATAATCAAATACCCTCTTACAGAATTACATAGTTTTATAAAAAAAAGTTGTATATATATAATAATAAATTATAAGTTTGAATTTTAAAAGATTTTAAGAATACAAATAATAATTTATAACATCCATGATCGAAAATTGTTGGTTAAAGTTTTTTTTATGAAATATGTCAGATATGGTATCAAATAAAAAAGTACTTGTTTTATGGATATATTTTCTTTAATTAAAAAGTAATTATAATGAAGAAAATAAGGTAAATATATGGGAGTTCATCCTCTGGATAAAAGTAGACGTGCATAAGGCTCGGGATTTTCGAGTCTAGACATGAGCCTTTTAAGTCCATTTTTTAAGCAAAAAAAATTCGGGGTTTTTAGGTTTGACCGAGCTTTTGGGTTGAAAGAGAATGCAGTTAGGCTTTTCAGCGTGGTTTTTTTTCGGGTTGTGTTTTAATTGGGCCATAGAAAAAAGTTGATTTCATCGGGCTCTAAGGTCTGATATGGGCATAGCCGCATAGGCTCAAGAGTGCTAGGTCTAGTTGTTTTTGGGTCTGACTTGAGCTTTTATGTGCATTTCTAGTTACTAGAAGGGTATTCGTGCTATACATCAAGACACATCGATTTCAATGTTTCGTTTTATTCTTTATCTATGTCGATATAATAGGTTTTATGTGATTTTGAATAAGCGATAATGTTTTCATTTATGAATAAAATATAAATTTAAAAATATCATAAAAATTTGAAAAAAAAATATATCAATATTAGTATCAAATTAAGTATTTAAAAGTTATTGTTTTGTGTAATTTCTTTAATTCAAATTTTTTTATTATAATTTAATTTAATGTAACAAGGTAATTTAATTTAGGTTTAATAATATAATTTTTTTAAATAGATAATCATTAAGTATTCTGTTAGAACTCAATGATTATCCTAATTATATTTAAGATTTTTTATATTTAAAATGAGATGTTTATCCTGTATTTGATTATGTTTATCTACAGTTAGTTCCACGAATTCAAACATAGAGCTTTAATAAGTTGTACTTATGTACAATTTATTTGTAATCTTGAATTTTAAGTAATATGCATTAATAAATAGTACTTCATGCATAAAAAATAGTTTTTAAGAGTTTTTGTCAAATGTGTTATAATATAGTATAGATAAGTTAGTTTTAAAAAGTTGCACATATGTTATAATAACATTCTAAACATAAATTCTACAACATTTGAATTAATAAACGATACTTAATGTTCAATAACTTGTTTAAGAGTTCTTGCAGTACTTTCTAGTATAGCAACGATATACATATATGAAAGCCCCTTTGTGTAAACAATTGTAAATGGATTGCATGAATCGGTTGGAGAGAATAATACTTGATAAAAAAGCAAACATCCGTCCAATAAACAAATTTCAATTTTCAAAAAATGTATCAATTCAGTAAGTTTCCATTTTGAGAAACTTCCTATTTCGAAAAAAAACTATTTATTTACGGAACTTTATCAATCAAGAAATATTAACTTCTGAAGCAATATAGTTGCTAAAAAGCACTTGGCTAAAAAAAGAAAATCTACTCAGCATCCACATCTTGAACCATTATGTGTTCACTTTTTTTTATTTGATTGTTGGGCATATTTGTCAAGTCTCGGTGTCACATCCCATATCTTAGAGTTTGTCACGATTTACAACCATACTTGTATCGTTGAATAACATCGTAAATAAGCTTATAAATATTGGAACAAAATATTTAGACATAAAGCTTGTTTAGACTTAACGTCTAACGGATACTCCGTTGTACATCAATAATATTTCTACACCATAACATACTCAACAAAAACATAACACGATTGATCTTATAATAGATCTCGACTAGACCTGCTCTTTCCCCTTGTCATTACCAACATTGTCATATATTGAGATATATGTCATTGGTCAATTAATAAACTCAGTAAGTTCATTAGTTCTTTGTGGGCGAGTTCCAAAACATGTAGCAAAATATGGAAATTAAGAATAAGCATGATAAGGCCATACAGCTTCATGTGAAATTTCAAAATGTAATGAGACAATCTATGTTCGTTCAGCCTCTCTTGACACTCTAGGACAATTTGTATTATGTACATACCCATCCTGCCTTTGTTGGAAGGGTGAGCTGGAGTATAGCATCGACTATAGTTTTACTATTTCTCCTTTATATATGTTGGAGTCTCGTTTGATCTAAAAGCTCTTTTAGAGAGTAATCTAGGATTTCCACATATTATCACACTATTTGCATACGTGACACCAAGGAAGGTTGAAGACGACCTTCTTTGTAAATTTACCTGTGAGCTCCTGAAATTTAGTCTTGTTTCCAAGTTAGCGAGCAACAATGACGTTAGCATGTGCGATGACAGAAGGACAACGATGACACAAGGAGGATAGAGAGGATGAGACGACACTCAAGAGGCCAGGTAGAATGATGACTAAACCAGAGGGGACGGCATGCAATAAAGGGGTGGGTGGGGGATATAAGTCGTCTGTCTCAAATTTGGTTATTTGTTAGATTGAAGATCAAATTAAATGACATAATTGGCAATTTATCATTTCTTGACATTATTTTGGGCATATTTTATGCAAATAAGTATAATATAAAATTAACAGTTGATTTTGATTTTCAATAGTAGTTTTTATGATTTTTTTGATAGATTGATAGGCTTTAAAAACACTATAATCAAACGAAATTAAATTGACAGTTCTATACGAAAAAAGTCATACATGATCACACATTTTAAAGGTTTTGAATGTGTTGTAAATTTGATTTCTGTTACTCGAAGTCGTAGTCGTTAAATATGTAATAATTAGCAAATTCAATACAAAATAGTCAGCTATTAAGAGACGAATAAATAGTTATTATAATAAACTTGATTTTTTAAAGAAAATATAAAATTACCTGATTAATCTTAAATTTAATTACTTTGTTGCAATAAACATCAATATTTACCAAATCCCATTTTTATTTTGGTTTTATGATATTTTAAGGTTGAAATAATTAATTTTTGAGAAACAAATAAAACACCCTTGTAACAAAATCAATTATTTTGAGTAAAAATAAAAATATATAATTATCTACAATTTTCAATTAATGTTTAAATAAAATTACATATAAAGACAAAAGTGCTGAAAAATCAACTAATCTTGGCGACTTACGATGAAGTCACTTGATATCTAATCGAGTTGCGAAATCTTCGAACTATATGTATTGGGTTAGGGTCATTTGAATTCAATCTAATTCGATGAACCTGATGCATTTCTATATAATAGATTTAATATGATTGCTAAGTTCATAACTTATATATATATATATATATATATATATATATATATGGAAACGGTCAAATGCAAACCACTCAATTTGTACAAACCGTGCAAACTTCATTCATATAATACTAAAGAGGGGAGGGGAGGGGAGGTTGTATTAAATGAAAGATTATTATGCAATAAAAAACCAAATCCGTAACAAATCACAAACTTCATGGACCAAATCCGTAACTTACTCTATAAAGTATATTAAATGAAAGAGACCACCTTCTTGTTTGGGAGTGGGTGTGGCCGGCTTTCAACTTTGTTTTCCAGTGTCTTTCTGCCCAACCACTCTATCTTGGCATTGCTAACACCACCCACACCCTCAGAAATTAAAAAAACACAGCCCCTTTTATAACCTTCCACGTCACCAGTACCTTGTATCTGATCCGTCGGTAACCCAGTGAAAGTCACAGGCAACTCAAGGGAAAAAAATACTCCACGTCCACGTCAGAAGATGTGGGGCCCAGTAACAAGAAAATGTATGACGCATGACGAGGATTCACATCTCTCCACCAGTCCGTCGTTGTATCAGGCGTCCCTTTTTTTTTCTTTTGAGAACACGTTTTTTTGTTAATTTTCTTCCATTTTCCTACTTTTCCTTTCCTTTCATTTCATCCACAATAAGTGATGGAAAATAATCCATTTTGAAAGCAAAAATGTTATCTGATAAGGTAAGTAAAAACATATCCAATACAATATTCTTATAAACAAAAAATATAGTTTCTTATAAGAACCAACATTATAGAGTTAAAAGAACTTTATCTTCTTTGAATTCTTGTATAAAAACATTAGTTCTTACCTTGAAGTTAGTGTGAAATGATATTTTGTTATTTTTTTAATATACTTTATTGACTTTTATGTCCTATATAACAATTAATATATATATATATATATATATATATATATATATACTTATCTAAGTTATATTATACACGAGACCCATGAAATGAGTTCTTTGAAAAATTTCCATTATGAATTAATTTGGTGCGCCTGAAATGACTTGATAATAAAAGGTACAAAAAATGGGTTCTTACATGAACCTCCATTATAAATGCTCTTAAGGGTGGTGTCTTTGGTGTCAATTTTGTACCGGACAAAACCAATGAATATGTGTATCAACCGTATCAATTAAATTGAAACTAATTAAATTAGTACTAATTACAATTTATTGATAGTATCGTGCTTAATATGCAAACTTAGATGGTACACGATATTAGAAGTTGGATACCACAGTACCGACTTATTTAAATATCTATTATTTATTTATTAAAAGAACATATACATTAAATTAATTAATTGTAAAACATAGTTATTGATTTTTAAGTTTTGTCTTACCTATTTTTTTTTTTTTTGATATTTGACTGTTTGTAATTTTATTTTATTTGCAATTATAAAACCTTTATACATGATATTTTATTACCTGCAAACTCAAAATATCACTCAAATTTTGAATGAAATGATAAATTTTCATATATGTAACTTGAAGTTGGTATAAAATCAATATCCAAGAGAAAATATAGGTACCATGTATAGTTGGTTGGTATACGATATAAATTTTTTATGTATCAATTATAATTAGTTGACACACGGTATTGGAAAAAAAAATCTGTTATCATACCTAGTTCACCCCTATATAATTATTTGTAACCAGAAACATTATAGATTTATTTTACCCTCATCTTTTATGATGGTAAATTAGCGGCCAATCATGCCTTCAATTGAACGTTTGGTTCAAAATGTAGTGTTACTATGATATTCTTTTATTTTTGATGGAATAAAAAGACGTGATAAAGTTATTTTGATTTTAAGAAACTATGTATGATTGTGATTAGCTGTAAAATCTAACATAATTTACCGGATTATTGGAGTTTTTGAAAAGAAATAAGATGAATGCAATTTGAACATCGACTAGCAGGGCTTATGACCACAAAAGAAAAACGAGCAAAACAAATATAAGGGTATATTTGTCAAAATTACATCTTTCCTTTCATTCCCCCCTTTTCGAGAATACAAAGAATTATTTCCTTTCCTTTCTCTCTTTTTCAAGAACACAAATAAGAGTTTTATTTTCCTCTCCATCCGTATTTAATAATTAACATTGACGTGTGACCCCGTTGGTTCACAATCTGTTAAAGAAAACAAGTTGTATAACATAAACATTCAAAATAAGTGGCTCGATGGTTTGTCTTTTCAACCGAGTAAACCAAAAAGTTGTTCAATTATTCATTTGTTGACTGTAAAGATTGAAGTTTCTTTCTTTGGTTGTTTTCATCATTAATTTCTTATAATGCAATTTGAGATTTTTGTCGCTGTTGTTATTATCTTGTACGCATTTAGTTGTTAAAAGGGTTATTTATATATGTAAGTATAGCCGTTTGTTATCTTGCGTGTTTTTTATTGTTACGTATCACTGATGATTCAACCCCTATTTAATGAGCGAGCCTTCCAACTGTAAACTTTATTGTGGAACCTACAATTACAACTTGTAATGAGATTAGTCTGAACGAAGTATGAGATAAATGAAAAATCGTTGTGAGAATAGAAGTTAAGATGAAAAGTGTAAGAAGAGATTTGTACCATTGATCCGATGTATCTTATTAGTATTGATCTAGTGTTCCTCTTTAATTAGAATTGATCGAATGATGAAGATCTCTTCTTATCATTTTCATTATAACTTTCATTATCACCGGAATCCAGCCCGTTTGAGATAACCCATTTCCGGAAAGAAAAAAAAAACTTTATCGAGTCGATAAACACTTCCATTTAATAAAAGTTATATAAAGATTTTTACATGAAATAATGTTTCAAATACACACACATACAAGGTTGGATTCCAGTGAAAATAAAAGTTATTGTGAGAAAGGTAAGAAGTGATCTCTACCCTTGGATCAATCCTGATTGAAAATCAACACTAATGTGTTCAATTCCCGTGATAAGCACTATTAATTGGTGGGGGTGAGATTAAAAGTGATTGATAATACAGATCCGTTTTTACGTTTCTCACCTTAACTTCTATTTGCGGGCTTGGGTGAGACCTGGGTCGAACTTAACCTATTTTTTTGTTCAACGAGTCTAACATGGTAAAACCAAGCCCGTTTTTACGGGCTTGAAAACTTATCCATACCCCCCTATAAACGGACCGGGCTTACACCTACGCGTTAATGGACTTAAAAATCTTGTTATATTTTTATGAAAACAAAACTTATATAAAATAACAAGTTATGTAAAATAATTCAAAATACATAACAGTTTTTCCAACTTAAAATTTGGCGTAAATACATAACAATATACATGCTTTAGAAAGGAATTTCGCTAAATATACAATTATTAATGAATAAAATGACTAAATGAGATAATAAGGAATTGATCAATTGAGGTACTTATATTTTCAAATTTAAGATTTTAAAAAATGTTATTATCATGAGTCATAATTAAGTAGAAATTGATAAGTATTAAGAGTTCTCAATTTTATCTATAAATTTTAATTATAAAAGTTATTTTTTTTTCCATTGTCCATTTCCACCCATTAATTTTGACAAGTCAGTCCAGCCTCGCTCATTTATTCGAAAATGGTATATAAGTCTACTTTTCTAGCAAGACGGACATGACGGATCTAACGGGTACATATACACTCATGTAAATATACATATGTCTACATCTACGAATGAGATTCGATTGGAAGAAAGGTGTAATGGCATGACAAGGATCCCATATTACGTCCAAATGGCCGTCTATCATCATCATTTTAAGCATATTAACGTTTTTGTTTTTCCTGTTAAAATAATTTATTTAATTATCGGGTAAGATTTTAGTCCACCAGAAGACATCATATGCAATAATTTACCCGGTAAGCGCTTACTATAGTAAGAGTCGTCGTCTTCACTTGCCGGGTAAGACTCATGGTTAATATCTCAGCTTGATATTTACCGGGTAAGATTCTTGATCTTTACCATATTCATCCGGTGAGTTAATGTCACTTAGTAAATGCTTACCCGGATAAACATTTGATAAACGACCCTTAAAAGACAAAGTCGAAGCCAGACACACAATCGATGTTTGTGACACGACCATCCTCCTAGTTACTTAAATCAACAACCTAATAAACCGACTCTAAAAACAAACGTTCTTAACCCTAAATCAATTATACTGAATGGGTAACATGTATTTTGAAGATCATCAAAGGAATCATTCGCCCATCGGGAACGCACATGCAATGCCAGATGCGACTAGTAACTGTTAATAGAAAAGGGAATTAAAGACTAAAACAAAAAACACTGGTGTGGTAAAATCAATTGATATTTTGATTTTTTTTAAATGTATTATTTTAATAGTGGTACATGCAATGAACGGGTCCAGTAACATGAAAAACCAATTATTTGTGGTACGGGGTTGGATTGAATAGGCTCATAAACATTTTCTTTTATTTGAGTTGTTTAAATAATTTATGTGAGATAAGTTAGTCTCAATTATATATTATTATTAACAGTTTCGTACTTTCGATGAATTGAATAGATAAATATCACTATTTATTAGATTTTTACAGTTTACTAGTATTTTACTTTATTTTAAAAAATTAAATCACTATATTAACATTCGTTTTTTAATCTCATTTACTATATTAATATTATTAACGTCACTTACTTTTTTAGAGTGAACTACAAATTTGATTTTTGTGGTTTGTTAAAATAACAATTTTCATTTTCACAGTTTCGAAATTACAACATGATCATCATGATTTATAGATAAGTCCAGATTATATCTCTCTTTTTAACAACTGTTAAAAATATCTATTAAATTAGAGGCATTTTTATTTTTTTATTGATCTTTTGTCTTAGATCTGATCATAACTAAAATCATAAAATCGATTTTAATTGAAATAAAGACAAAAAGTTTGATAAGATACGCAAGTATCCTTATTAATAACAAATTTTTATACCACTAAAAAGAAAGACGAAATTAAATATTTCCCCATAAATACAGATTAAACGCATAAACGTGACCGAGAATTTCATCCAGCCGGTGGCCGGTGAAAGATGCATCGACACGTGTCATGAGAAAAACAAAGAGCCGGTTGACGAATAAAACTTT
Source organism: Cynara cardunculus var. scolymus (assembly GCF_001531365.2). Taxonomy (NCBI): domain Eukaryota; kingdom Viridiplantae; phylum Streptophyta; class Magnoliopsida; order Asterales; family Asteraceae; genus Cynara; species Cynara cardunculus. The sequence continues at coordinate 18,028,790 of NC_037536.1, read as the reverse complement.
GATTCTAGAATTTTCCAATTATGTGGGCCCAGGCTAAATATACCAACCCTTTCCAAATTTGAATCTCCATTTCATTTGCATTTGCATTTGCAATACAGTTTCATTTGGGAGGGAAATAAGATGGAAAATCATGAAGAAAGACGCTTTTGAGTTCGTCTTTTATGACTCCAACAACCGGGAGAAATCATCTTCAGTTTAAGCCTTTTCACTCAAGAAATCAAGGTGTGTTGTCTGTTGATTTGTTGTAAACTGTTTGTGAATTTGATTATTTAATGTGTTGATTTCAGTTCCTATGGAGTATATCAAATAGACTGAATTTGATTGGTTTGTAATCGGTAGAGGTTAATTTCAGTTCTCAATCGTTTATGTAGATATGTTATTTGTGCTTAGGGTTCTTTTGATTGAGAATTTGTGGTTTTTTATGATGCTGCGATTGTTTGTTCTAATTTTACTGTGTTATTTTGTAGGAAGAGAGCAGTTGATTCGCGAAGCGGTCTTAAGGGAAGAATATGTGTACCAGCGATTTGGTTGTCGGCCTTAGTAACGGTCAGAAGCTTAGTAATATTTCAATTTTGCTTGAATTATCGGCTGCTGATGATTTGGAAGGATTTAGGTTAGTGGTTGACGAAGAAGGTTATGATGTTGATGATTCTGGTTTGTGGTACGGTAGATCCATAGGTTCGAAGAAGATGAGCCTTGAGGAGAGGACACCGCTTATGATTGCTTCCATGTTTGCTAGCAAACAGGTTTTGAAGTTCATTCTTGGATTGAATCGTGTTGATGTTAACAAAGCCTGTGGTTCCGATAGGGCAACTGCTTTGCATATGGCTGTTTCCGGTGGCTCTAGTTCATCGATTGAGGTGGTCAAGCTTTTGATTGATGCTTCTGCTGATACCAGTTGCCTCGATGTTAATGGGAATCGACCTATTGACTTAATTCCTTTGGTGTTTGGTTCTTCTTTCAATTCAAAGAGGAAATTCTTGGAGCTTATGCTAAATGGTTACGCTCATGGTGAAGAATTATGTTTGTTAAATGTACTGACCGATGATCATATTCATATCCATGGCGATGAACGGAAGGACGTCCCCAACTTGATTTCATCACGAGAAGGGACTGAGAAGAAAGAGTATCCAGTCGACCTCTCTCTGCCGGACATGAAAAACGGGATATACAACACAGATGAGTTCAGAATGTATACTTTCAAGATCAAGCCATGCTCGAGAGCTTATTCTCACGATTGGACCGAATGCCCGTTTGTTCATCCGGGTGAGAATGCTAGAAGGCGAGACCCACAGAAGTATCATTACAGTTGTGTCCCTTGCCCCGAGTTTCGGAAAGGTTCTTGCCGCCATGGAGATGCTTGTGAATATGCTCATGGGATTTTCGAGTGTTGGCTTCATCCGGCACAATATCGAACACGTTTGTGCAAAGATGAGGTTGGCTGTAGCAGAAAAGTTTGCTTCTTTGCTCACAAAACCGAAGAGCTTCGCCCACTGCACCCTTCCACTGGGTCTGCAGTACTTTCTCCCCGACCGATGTCCCTTAAATTGTCAGATATGTCATCGATAAGTCCTTTCTCTCTTGGTTCTCCGTCCATTATGATACCTCCTAGTTCCACACCGCCAATAACTCCCGGAGCTTCATCTCCTGGAGGTGGGCCTCTGTGGTTGAATCAGCCATCCCCAACCCTAAAGGTTCTCGGTAGCAGGTTTAAGACTACCCCAAATAGCCAGGATTTGGATTTTGAGGCTGAAATGATTAGGGTTGACCGATATCGTCAACAACAACTGATGGATGAATTTGCAGGTCTATCTCCACCATCTAGCTGGAACAATAATGGTTTTCTTGGTGATCGATCAGAAGATTATAACATATCTACTGGATCAAACCACAAAAGCCTCGAGCTTTTATCTTCTGCAGATCATACAATCTTGTCTCAACTGCAGGGGGTTTCACTGGAATCAAGAATTGCTCAACTACACCAGAACATGAACTACTCTGGACTTCCATCCTCACCACTGCGGATGTCCTCACCATCATCCTTGAGACCCAATCAGATCATGCATTCAAGATCCGCTGCATTTGCAAAGCGGAGCCAGAGTTTCATTGACCGTGGAACAGTCAACCGTCAGTCTGGCTTTCCGTCACCCGTGTTATCTTCTATGGCGCCTTCCATGCATTCAGATTGGGGGTCTCCTGATGGAAAGTTGAACTGGGGTATCCAGAAAGATGAGCTCAACAAGTTGAGGAAATCCGCTTCTTTTGGGGTTCGTAGATCACCCGATTCGTTGTTAATACCCAACAATCAAGAACCCGATTCACATGTGAATAATGTTACATTTGATGAAGAACAATTTCCACCATGGGTGGAGCAGCTATACATGGAGCAGGAGCAGCTGGTTGCTTGAAAAGTGTTTACTTTCTATAACCCTTCTTTAACATGATTTATGGTTCTTATTCTGTGAACTTGACTTCTATATGTGGAGATATCATATTCACAGATGAAGATACACAACACAAATAGTTGATTTGTTTGGAGAGATTTCAGAAGGCCGAAACCATCCATCTGATCATCTCATCATCATCATCATCATCATCATCATCATCATCATCATATTCTTTAAGTTTTCGTTTTCATTTTCTTCATGTATTCCGTATTATTATTGTCATTGGTTTCATATTTCACTAAATAAGTTACACGGGTAACCTATAGAGACTTGACCTCGTAATTTCTTTAAGTTCTCTCTTTGATGTTATTAATTGTGTATACGTTGATCTTGTTACAACTTTCATGATCAATATAAAGTTGCCCATTTTGATTTCTTTTACTTGTTTGTTATGTAAGTATATGTATATTTTCTATGGGGCCGTTTTTGCGTAAGAATCTTGGCTGAATATTCGTTAAAGCTTATGCTGTTTTCGCCTCAATGTTGGTTTCATATGATTGAAAGTAGGGGTCGAATCCAGGAAAGAAGGCCTTTTGGGGATGCATTGAGAATACAATGTGACATCTCCGTCTCATTACTTCTCTTTCACAAATTTAATAATTCGAATAAACTTACAAACTCAACACCAACACGAGAAAATGAATGAGAAAGTCTGTTTGAAACAACCCGAAATCCTAGGACCTAATCCAAAATCACCTACTCGATTGACAAGCATAGCTTTTATAGCTACTTTATCTGTTTGAAGTCGTGTAAACAATAAATGAATTAACAAATATGAAGCAAGACCTACTCCCTCCCMTCCCAGGATTAATTGAAGAGAGTTACCTTCGGTCACAACAGTGGCATAAAAAAGTTTTCATGTGGAGCTGTAGTGTTGTTTCATATGTGAAACATTCAAAACCGTTTTTTGTTTCATACACAACAATATTGAACCTTTCACACATAAAACATTGTATAAAACAGGATTTTTATGTGTTGTGAAATAATACATGAAAAACTTAGTTGTACGTTTGTATTATTTATTGGGCTTGTAAAGGATTATATATCTATTTACTCTCTTCAATAAAATGACGATGTATGTTGAGGAAGGAGTTGATTGTATTCTGGAACATGTTATAAAGATCCACATGATAGTTTTTGTAGTTCGGAGGTGATGACATGAGTATAAACCAAATCAAACTATTCTATATCTAAGGTGGGATGGTGTAGGATGTATACAGATTTAATCTTTATTTTAAGTATGAGTGTGTAAAAAGTCAACCTGTCCATTTAGAACTGACGGACTGTAATTGGATCGGATCAGATTTAAATTTTCAACATTCAATTTGGATTTGTTGGTTCTTGGATGGCAGTCCAGAACCAACCAAAACCGACCGAATTGAAAAACATCCAATTAATCATCAAATATCCATCCAATTATTTGTTTTCAATTTGCTTAAATTAGAATATGTTTTGTGTTGGTTTTTGAACTTTTAGCCTCATTTGTGTTGGTTTTAACACATATTAAAAATGATTAATCACTTTGTTTCATTGTTGGAAAATTGTACCGAATTTACACACTGGATGATTCAATCTAATCATCCACCGGATGTTGAATGGATCTGATCGATCCAATGAATGTCTAATAAGAATATCCAAATGAATGGAATCGAACCGATCCGATCCAATCATTCATTAGATTGGATGAATTGGATTAGATCGGTTGTCCAATATTAATCGGATTGGATCGGTCAGCAAAATCCAAAATTCAATGGATAGGCTCGGACCCCCTCAGAGATGAGCATGCCTAATCCTATCTAGTGGAACGGCTTCTCTTTTGCTACATTATTAACAACTCAATAAATTAAGTTGATAAACTGTGTAACAGTAATCACTTTACAAGGATTTTCGTATTTTTCAACAACAATAATTATTAAAAAAGTCAAATAATAAAATAACATTTAATACAAGAATATTTTAACAAGTGAGAGCCTTCCATAAAAATGGTGCAACGAGTGAGTAGGGTTGGTTTAAGGATGACATGTGTATGGATTTGATTAAACAAGAAATCAAGAATGTAACTACTAATACTTTGGTGATTCTATTTCTACCATGTGGCTTTGGTTTTATCAGTTTTGTAACACACATCTTACAATCTCTATACATTAATATTTTATCATAGCTAAGCTCATTATAAAAATAAAATAAGCCTATACAAGGGTATTTATTATCCATGTATTAAAAGAATAGGATTTTTATTTGTGATTTTTTCATATCCATTTCTATTTATGGTTTCTCACTATCTCTTTATTTTATTTTACAGGTATTTAAACAACTCAATTTTGAAACCTGCCTGTATAACTTTGGGGGGTTTATTCCAAGAATTGTTGGTGGGTGGATGAATGAATAAGTTGTCGTTTTCTTAGTTTTAATAGTTTTGACTATTGGAGGAAAAGAACCGGAAACGAAGATATATGATTTTTGTTGTTGCAAATTATTGTTACCATATTCTTGTGTTGCAAACTAGTCTTAGTTTTAAACGTTGATGCTTTATTGTTTGATTTCATATTATTGTTATCATATTCTTGTGTTGGGTTGGGGGTAGTGTCATCCTTGACATTGGCCCTGCTTCGGGTTTGCAAATAAACCCCTATTACCTGCCAAAGCGATGGGTAAAATTCATTTTTACAAGAAACCATGGAGAGAGCGTTATATGTCCACACAAACATTCATAATCTGTTCTTGAACGTTGTCATAATTTGTTCGAAAAAAACACAAGCCTTAAAAGATATATAAACCGTAACCGTAACTGTAACTGTAACTGTAAAACGGAAAATAAAATTTGGTATAATAAAAACAGTCTAAAAGATGTATACCAACTCAAGAAGCAATTGATCAAAAATTTGCAACTCAAACTCAACATCTTCAACCTCTTCCAACACCCCATTTGATGTCTCAACCACAAGTTTCTTCTTCTTTGATCCATCATACTTCCAACTCTCAACATCCTCTGGCAGTTTCTTCCTCCAATTCCAGTTCCAATTTCTTTTACCTACACATGTAAAAGAATTTTTGATACAGTGATGGAGAAAAACTAAATGGAAATTTAAGAATGTCACGTTTTGTTCTTTCTGGAAATCAACAAAATCAGTAACATAATCTGTGATCGAGTTCTTGGGAGTCTTACCTTTACGACCTGCTTCGAAACCAACCACAAAGAATTCCCCATTTTCGATCTCTAGAACCATCGGAGTTTGACTTCGGGTGATCGAATTCCGGCGATCTTCTTGATTACGATCCAATCGAATCCTTTGTGGGATTGAATCCAATCCCATTAGCTTTGCGACAACCCCAGGATTAGTAATAGTGGTGGCACAAGAAAGCTCTGTAGGTTTCTTGATGCGACGGTGTGTTGAATGACCACGAAAGCACGGCAGGCGGTGGCGGCGGGGGGTGGCGGATTTGAGACGGGATAATTGGGTTTGAGATTGAAAGAATTTCATGGTGGGTTTTGGATGAAGATTTGAAACATGGATTGGCGTGGTGGGTATTTGAGATGAAAAGGGATTGACCACAAAAGATGAAAACAGAAAAAGAGGGTGTGGCGGGATGCCATTTGAATGTTGAGGGAAAACGTTTTAAAAAATTAAATATTTATGGTGCCTTATTTTCTAATCTATATATATATATTAAAGGAAGAACCAAGAGTATTGAGGTGGCATCATGAGAATTGAGTATTGAGGTGTTGGTGAATATATATATTAAAGGAAGAACCAAGAGTATTGAGGTGGCAT
>NC_037536.1:18013034-18019881 GCF_001531365.2 Cynara cardunculus var. scolymus | reverse complement strand
TATCTATATATATATATATATATATATAAGTAAAACCTTGGGGTGATGAGGTGACACTATGAGGATTATAAAATTTAAAACCTTGCGGTGATGAGGTGGAATATGGATTGGTGCATTTGTGTCGATTCATGGAGTTTGCTTCAATGGGTATATATACATGTATGTATATATTTATATTTTATTTAACTTTTCGAATTATTTGAATACTATTATTGATGATTTTATTAACAACTAATATATATATTTATATAGACAATATCCAGATCATTAATCAAAGTACTCATGCTACCGCGCAAAGCGCGGTTCCCATACTAGTTTATATGTATTTTAAAACGTATTTAGTCATACTTTTTGCATCGGTTATATAATCTAATCTAGAGGGCTTATATTTAAATGGCCCTCTTAATTAATAATCACTTATATCATCAAATTGGTTATTTTAACCGTTAAGTAATCAGATGATCATAAACACAAGTTATTCAAACATTAAAATTGTCCCAGTTAATTAAATAATTATTTTGAAACGCCCCTTTATCATGTTGATATAACTGTATCAACTACATGCATAGACTATTATATTAATAAGCATGGAGATATTTGTCTTATTTCTGTCAAACTATTTTTTTCTTCTCATCTATCATGAATTTTCTCATAAAAACCAAATTATATATCAGAATTGTGAAGAACTCAATAAACTGTCATATAAGATGTCGCTGGGTAAGATTGTGGTGATTTCTTGGTTATGAGAGTTATCGATATCTAATTAGGGGGTAAATTTGTCAATTTCGATTCCTTCATGAGAAAAAAATTGAGAGATATCTCTCGTAAATTTCAAACTCAATTAAAAAAAGACGAAATAAAAGTGTCTATAAAACAATCCAGACAAAAAGTTATGATATAATTTGTTTAAATTTTGAACTATTGTTGAGAATCTGCAATCTCTATAACTACTGTTGAAAACTTGAAATGAGAGAAACAAAAACAGAATATTCGAAGGTAGAGACGTCACTGGTGATTTTTCCATCTGTTTTCCAAAGCCTTTATGATTAGTCGAGGTACATGCAACCTAGCCGCGACATCCACAGATAACCAAAAAACCCTATTACTTTGAATTCAAATTGAGCCGGTCCTTGGACCAGAAAAAGGAAGACCAGCCCTCAAGGCCAGAACATAGAGTGAGGCCAACGATCCCCATGTTTTGAGTCTTAACACCAATCCAAAAAATGAGTTAAAAGATTATACATTTAGGGGCCGTTTATTAAACACTTATCCGGTAAGTGTTTATCGGGTAATGTTTCTTACCGGATGAACATGACAATAGTAAAAAATCTTACCCGGTAAGAGCAAAGATAAAGATGAAAAATCTTACTCGATAAGTGAGGGCGACGACTCTTGCCCGGGTAAATTGTTGCATAAGATACCACTTTGATGTACTATAATCTTATCCCGTAAAATAAATTATAGTATTGACTCCACATTAAGCACTTACCGGGTAAGTATTCAAGTAAACCGCCCCTTAGTCCACTTAAGAACGAAATTGGGACAAATCAAAAACTAAATGATAGACGCACGTTTCGCGTATCCATCCACAATCACGATGAGAAAGGTAAATCAAGACATACATCCCATTGAACGCCACTATTTGAGACGTTGTGCATTCTCACCGCACTGGTCCCACAATCACGATCGAGAAAAGTAAATCCAGTGGTGCCCAGGTTCAAACTGAAACCACAGTCATACAAATTACACCTATCAAAACCCAATCAACGATTAGAATTTTTTTAATATAATATTTACAATATATTCTTTTTCCCTTCCCAGTCGGCGCGGATCTCCACAGAAACAATCATAATCATTTTATTTAACCTAAAATAAAGGTCAGATTTACATACAGCCCACCTCCAGATAGGATATAAGCGATCGTCTAGTTTCATTATGCCGTTACAATATATTGATAGTAACAAGTAATAAAACCAACAAGTATGACCCTAAATAATCAACAAAACACAAATACACAACTTCCTACTCATAGTTGTTTAAGGTATGTAGTAGAATCAACACAAATTCCATCATCTTTTCTTAAACCCGTATTTTTTGCGTTCGTAAAACAGATCTGTTTTCGCGCTTCCTAAGTTCACAATTTTCGGGCATCCATCTCGATCTTTCTCCTGCTGTGTGCACTCTTTGCAATAATAGGCATCGGAAATACCGACACCTCCACATATAACACACCGACCCTGGAAGGAGCCATAGTTGCATTCATCGCAGACCCGTACAAGCGTACATGGCCGCACATAAGAGTCGCAGATAACACACTTTCCGTCACATTTTTCACAAAGCCTTCCGATCGCAATTCCTGGCTGCTTTCGGCACATTATCAGATCAGGATGATGCTTCGCCATTGTTTAAATTACCGCAACCTGCATTTAACATAACAGATTGATTAGAAAACCAAATCAAACTGACCCAGTATATCCTACTTAAAACTAGGTCGGGAGCAGACATGTAGAGATGCCCAAGGCCCAGGTTTTTTCGAGCCTCGGCAAGGCCTTCCAAGCCCTTTTTCTAGTAAGCAAAAAAAGACCCATGCTCTTTTGGGCCTGGGCCTGGACTTTGGCGTTGAAAGAGGGCCCCATTGGGTTTTCTCAGTCTGGGATTAACCGGGCTTTTTCCGGGCCTTGGCAAAAAGTTGGCCTGATTGGGTTTTGGGGCTGGGCCTAGGCTTGGGATCAGGCTTACTAGGCCCAAGGTTTTCGGGCAGTGCCTCTCCGGTTGGGAGGTAGGGTATGTGCAGAAGCAGAACTGTCATCTATCCCAAAGAGTAAGACAAAGAACGGTTTGATTAGAGTTGAACTTAAATAACTAAAATCCAACAAAAACCGTGTCAAGCAAAATGATACCAAGCACTCGGAATTTTCTTCTTTCTCCAGATATAACAGATGTTGTAAGAACAATATGGTCGATAAACTTGATGATGAATTCAGATTGCAAGCAAGCATTCCCCGAAAAACTCTACACTTCACACTAGTTACCAATTCTACCCTCAAGCATCTCCTGATGGCACCATGATACTATATAATGGTGTTATCTTTAAAAATGTGAAACTTAGAAGAAATAATATTTGGAATGATCAGGGCGTCCTTTTGTGTCACCTAACATCACCTCAATCTTGAAGAGTGCAAGTAACACCGTTATGCATGACCCTCAAGGATAGCTCAACCGGTAAGACCTTGGGTTTGCTCCTATCCTGCCAAGAGGTCAAGGGTTCAAACCTCATCAACGGTGAGAAGGGTGCATGAGTTCATTTGGCATATATAATATAATATTATATATTCAAAAAGACTTCAGTGCCCCATAGGATTAGTCAAGGTGCGCACAAACTGGCCTTGACAAAATTCGTGATGTAATTAGCATCGTCTATGGATTTTATTGATTTCTTCTCAAATGGTGTAAACTAAAATGCACATTTGAGATATCAATTCATGGCGGCACGAAAAGATCAAAATATATGAAATTACTGCACCAGATTATGAGAATGCAGATCCGCCATTAGAAATTCTACCTAAAAGGAATGAACGCTGAAAAGCAATGAAACAAAATACAGAAAGCAGTACGAATAACTGAATGAAACAACAATGCACGCAATGCTTCTTACATATCTAGGAAAAAGAGAACAACGAACAATAAAGACTTACAAAAACACTGAATGATAAAGAGTAAGAAGATTGAAAGCTGAAGCTAAATTTATGGCTGATCAAAGAACAAATATGGACCTTGAAAGTATTCAAGTCTGATATATTCATACCCATCTGGAGCAATTCTAAAGTACCCCCTGCAGCACGAGAGGTTGCAGTGAGGGTGGTCAGGCCATGCTCGACCCTTGATTCGATGTTGGAAAGAAGATAAAATAAGAAAAAGAATTCATCTTAGGCGGTAAGCGAAGAAGCTATAAGGCTTATGGCAAGGAACGAATTAGTCTCCACTAGCCTTGTTTGAAAAACGAAAGAGATAAAGCCTCCGGCTTCAAAAGGAGCCAAAGACATTTAAAGAGCTTGCTACTCAAAATATACAAGGTGGGTGACCCGATCATAAGACTGGTACGTTAACATTTTAATTAAGCACACTCAGATTCCACAACTAATGCACAATAGCTATGAGCTTTGCTTTATATATACAACAGAAATATGTTAAAGCATAACTAATGGAGCTTTTGCCATGATTTACAGTCCTCTGAATATGAAAAAGAGAAGCGTAAGATATGGCAGAAAAAAAACATAGATTCCTACCTAGTCTCTTGCAAACCAACTCAACCACTCTGTTTAAACCAAGGTTCTAAAAGATTCATCACGGTGTAAGACGCATCTCCGCCGTTACAATAAGGCCTAAGGGTTTGTGTAAGGTGAGTGCACCTGACGCGCCACAGCGTGCATCTTTTACAAGGCATGATTTTTTTCAATTTTTTATTTTTTAGCTTTTGTGTTTTTACACTTTTTACTTTGTATATTACACCATTACAGATTTAATCACATCACTTACAATTTCATGGATATACGCCTCGGACTCACGGTTAAAACGAAATTGTAAAACTTTTCCAAGTTCTATTTTGAATATTTAATCATGTCTTCTTTTAAAGAGATCGTTTCCCTTGTTCATAGACTCTTTGTATAAATACTAATATATATATATATATATATATATATATATGTATGACATATAAATATGTCATCTTATGTCACACCTTGAAAAAGGTCGCGTCCTCGCTGTGTCGTGTAAGGCATAAGGCTTAACCTTGCGGTCACGCTATGCCATTTAAAACCTTGGTTTAAACCATCTTTCAAGTGAAAAATATGATCAACAATTACTAACTGTAGTTTACGTACCATTGATTGGGTTGAGTTCCGGTGAGAAGGAAAGTTATGGTGAGAAGGGTAAGAAGGAATCTCTACCCTTGGATCAATCCTGATTGAGGATCAACACTAGTGAGATACACTGAGATGCACCAAATCAATTCCCTTCTAAAGTGCAATTCATGGGTGGGCATGAGATTAAAAGTGATCAAGGGTGAAGATCCCTTCTTTCGCTTCTCACCTTAACTCTTCTTCTCACGCGATCCTTCGTCTGATTGATATTCTCATCATGCACATATATAACAATTGGAGTTGGACCATTTCTCCTCAAGGCCTCTATATATATTTTGGAACCTCCATTCTCTCCTCAAGGCCCTTTTGAAGGCTCTCTTTTGGAGAACAAGGGGCTGTTTGCTTGGTTTTCCATTAAGTTCTGTATGGATAAAGTTGTTTGTGTGGATTAATCTATGTGTGTAGATCGAGAAGGTTTTTTATTAGGAGGGGGTTTTCACAAATGGAATGAGCATGTTTGTTAATTAGGAGGGATAGGTTCGGGAAAAACTTGTCTTTCTGCATAAAGCTCTCCCTAGAAGTTTACCGAATAATCCACTTCCTATATCATCAAGCCACTATCAAATAGTCATCTATAGCTAACCGAATAAGATGTGAGTCCCATTAAGCTAGCAAACAGACCCTAAATCTTGAGGGAGTTCCACATATCCGGTATCGGACCCAAAATCTACCACTCCAGGGCCTCAACACTTTGGGATAATCTGTGTCTGTCTACGTGTACGAGTCCCCACGTCAGGTTTCCAGGTATTCTCACAATAACTAAAGCATTTACAGCCCTAAAAATCACTTTCTTACCATAATACATCACAACTTCACATCAACAAAACATATATCTTGTTCAAACACAGACATTTCCGACAGATAGCTAAATTTAAGTGTCTTATTTCTCATTATTACATGAACTTCAACATGTTTCTATGACTTCGTTAAAAACCCCTCAACTTTTCCTAAGCTGAACATGAAAAAAAATCACAAAATACGAAGCCCCAGCAGAACAATCATCCATATAAATGTCTAAATGAAACGTAAAAGAAACACATGAATCGAACTACTATACAGCCATCTATAAACGCATATATACATGATTAAACAGATAACCACAAGTAATTTGACTGAAAACCTAACCTGAATGAAGACTGAGATGGCCAAAAAGAAACCTGATGTGCGCCCGCAGGAGGAAGAATGACGAAGGATCGATTGAAATTGATTCCTCTACGACCTGTCGACCTTACAGAAGCAAAGGCCCACTTTAACTCTATAAATAGGCCCAAACCAGAAAGAAAAAAAAAAGGCATATGGCTATGGGTATTGTTTGTTAATACAGTTTAACGGCAATTACGAGTTTTTCGGTTAGTTATACATTATTGTTTAATAATGACATAAAAATGATTAAGTCAGTAAGCTTGTAGTGGAGCTTCATGCGAAAAGCCAAATATTTTCCAAATAACCAAACCCTTCTCTTCTAATTAAAAAATACGTTTCTTTCATCTATGAAAAAACCTTCGTAAATAAAAACTTTTTCAGTCTATACAAACAAATTAATCCACGGATACACCTTTATCCATGCAATACTTGATAGAAAACCTACCAAACGGCTTTTTAGTTTAATTTAGGTCAAAATGTATTAAAATACAACAAGTTTTATTTCTATATTTGACAAACTAACTAATAAACTAGTTGGTAGCTAATAAACTAGCTGGTAAGTGATAAACTCGTTGTTAGCTTATAAGCTAACTGGTAGCTGATAAGCTAGTTAATGAACAAATCTTTTTTGACAAAACAAATTGATAAAAATGTAAAATGATCAAAAAGGGTATCTTAAAAAATTAATTAATTATAATATTTCAAAATATAATTGAAACAAATCTCTAATGATATAATATATTAACTAATACAAACAAGATGGTAAAAAAATATAATATATTGAT
>NC_037536.1:18007878-18012621 GCF_001531365.2 Cynara cardunculus var. scolymus | reverse complement strand
AATTTTTAATTTATATTTAATATTTATCAATATTATTAATATTTATTTATAATTAATAGTAATAAACAATAATTAATATTAAAAGAGGTTATAATTGGAAAAAGTGACAATAAGCTACTCAAACGCTACTTTAAGTAATGTTTCAATAAACTAACTTATATGTATCTAAATATATACCCAAATAATAAGCTAACTTATTTTTACTAAATAATTTTTTAAATATAAAATTGAATTCAATAACTTTGGTTATTTTAATATTTTATTTTTAATTCTCGGTGATTTCTTAGTTTTCTTTGATTATTTAATGGAATTTATAATTTTTGTTGATTTTTTTATATATCTTTGGAAAAAAAATTAATTTTTAGTGTTCGTGTTTATAACGACGATAAATGTACAAAACGTTCTATTTGGTGTGTGTTTTTTAAATGATCTAAATGGTTGATTGGTTCTATATGAAATATTAGGGGTGGCAAAAAATGATCTAATCCGCTAATCAAATCCGAATCCAACCCAAAATTAGCAGGTTGGGTTGAGATTTTCAACCAATTTAAATAAATGGGTCAAGCCGTCTAACCCATTTAAATAAATGGGTTGGGTTGGGTTGAATTTTTGACTTGTTTTCAACTTATTAAAATATTATCTTAATATTGTATCTAGTATTCTAATTTTTAATTTTGTTTTATTCTTAATTAAAAATCCTACCGTCGTGAGATTAAACTCCAAATTCCAATCGCCTCCGTTACTCTTAATCATCATGAAACCCTAAGAAAACCTTTTAGTCTATTACTTCATTATCGCCTCCAAAGTCCAATCCAACTTATTTTGAACAATATATTTGTTGTGGTTGTGTTTTATTCAAACTTTGAACAATTTATTTGTATTTGTGGTTGTGTTTTATTAAAAAAAATAGTCTAGTCCTTTTTTTTATTTAAAATTAAATGGGTCAACTCAGGTTCAACCCATTTATTTAACAAGTTGAGTTAAGAAAATCGTAAACAGGTCAACCTGCTGTCAACCCATTTAGGTAACAGGTTGGGCTGGGCTGGAAAATCTCAACTCATTTAATTAAATGGGCTGAGTTGAGATTTTCAACCTATTTAATAAATAGGTTGAACCCGAACCCAACTCAACCTGATCCATTGTGACCCCTATGAAATATAATGTCTCTAACTATAAAGCTTAAATCAGTTTCTTCTAACTATAAAGCTTAAATCAATTTATTATTAAACATATGTAGTAAAAATTAATATGATAATTAGCATAATTAAAAAAAAGTAAGGGCCATATTTATTTATCGTACAGGGCCTCCAAAAATGAAATGTCAGGGTCGGCCCTGCAATAATAAATTGTAAATTATAAGAACAAATGTAACAACAAACTACAAATCATATGAATGGAAAAACACAATTTCCAAACCACAAGGAGAAATATCATAACTTTTAACAAACCAGAGGGACTAAAAACACAACTTGCTCTTTATATTTGAAATAATAATAGTTATATTTACAATTAGGGATGTTAGTGAGCTTGAGTAAAATGTTATTCGAGCTCGACTTGAGTAAATATATCATGCTCGTATTCGAATATTTTTTTCAAAACAGTGTTCAAAACTGGAGCTCAGATGTTTTATCAAAGCTTGAGCTCGAACTCGATTCATAATTTTTAGTCAGACATTATGAAATAAAATTTAAAACTTTATTATGTTCATTAGAGGGTCAAAACACAACAAAATTTGGTTTAATTTTTCTTCTCAAATAATATAACAAAAGTTTCATAATTTTTTTATTTTGTACTCATTTTGACAGATAATTAATATTTTTAAACATATAATTACCTTAATCCCATTTACAAAAGAGTAATGGCAAAGTGGACAATATATACTTGGCATTTACGTCACCAAATTTCATATTAAATATAAAAAAGTTGAAACTTCGTTGCATTAATTGAGAAAGTGTTAAAGTTCGATATCTTGTATAAACTTTTTTTTCAAAACTTCGTTACATTATAGGAATTGAAATAAAACTAAAAAGACCAAATTATCCCTCACGGACAATTTTTAATGATGTTAAAGAAAGAGACTACCAAAAACCAAAATGTAAATATAGCGATTTTTCCTAGCTATACTTCATGAACCGGGGAATTAGTCGAGGACCTTGAGGTGAAAATAAACTGGTCTGAACGTCTATGGTTAAAAAAAGGAACTAAACTTAAATCTCATTTGTTTTGATTCGTTCCATCTATTTCAATAACACAAAAAATATATATTATTGTTTTAATTAATGTTTTGATGTTATAGCCACAAATAAAATTTAAATATAATATAATAACGTCTTGTCGGATTCTACCAAATATTCTGTTTCAAATAGCAAAACATTTATCAAATTGGACTTGTTATTATCTTTTTATAATATAAAACAAAAAAAATTGTTATAATATTAAACCAACTTCGTATTTGCCTCTCTTATTATTTTTCAAATTTTCAACAAACGAGGTTTATCAATTGATAAACTTTAATTGATCCTTACCAAATAAATCCTTACCTCTCTCAATTAATGTATTATAATAGAATGTAAATGTGTTAAACACCGTTAATGACATATTTTCGTTTAAATAAATGTTAACTATATAATTTAGATGTAAATTTCATAATGATGATGAATAAATAGCGAAATTGTATAAAATTTATCTATAAACTTAATACTACGATTTACCAAAGGGTCTTTGGTCTAGTGGTATGTGAGTCTTTGAAGGTGAGGAGGGTGTATAAGTTTATTTGTTCTATTTGTCGTATATAAATATTATATACTTAAAAAAAACTTAATATTGTAATTTTTAATGAGTAAAATAAACAATTTAAATAAATTCAAGCGTATATAATTTTACAGAAACACACAATCTTATTTATTCAGAATTTAGACTTTAACACCACCTCTTATAAATCAGAAGTGAAATAAGACTTCAGACTGTAACATCTTTTAAAAAACAAACGTCACATAAATTCAAATCAATAATTGCTAACAGAGAATACTATTTGCAACCTATTTTATATCATAATAAAGTTAATTATATATTAAAAATGTAAGAAAACATATATTGATATTGATATTGATATTGATATATATGAAAAAGAAATTCATAACTAAAAGTGTATTTAACAACATATATCAATATCATTTTTAGACGTCACAAATTGCTTTAAAACATATTTTAATGTAGGATTTGGAGCAACACAAATAGAAAAGTTAATTAAAAAACAATTTTATATTATAAAATTACTCTACAACAAATGGTGGCGACCAAACCAAACATTCATTCACCAATTTCTTTCTCTCTTGTTCGTCTCCCCACATAACCCTAAAACCCCAAATTCAATGCAACAGTCCCCATCTCCAGAATCATACCCTCCATGTTTTCGTCAAAATCACCTCTCAAATCAAATCCACAGCAATCACGTTGCAGAAATCAATCACGATCGGGAAGATCCACTTCCGGTGATAGATCTCGACCGTATTGATCTTCGGAAACTGAATGAAGCTTGTACAGACTGGGGAATATTCCGGCTGATCAACCATGGAATTCCGTCGAGTCTCCTATCGGAACTCCATGAACATACTGTTAGGGTTTTTGATCTCGGATATGAATCGAAACGAAACCTGTTTTCATCAATCCCTACATCTTCCATATCGTATTTCTGGGGTACCCCTGCCCTAACTCCTGCTGGGGATGCCCTCTATAAGCCCAATACTCATCATGAAAAGGATGATTCCAAGAACTATAACTGGGTTGAAGGTTTGAATGTTCCATTGGGTCCATCTTCACAGATTCAACTTCATCAACACCCCTTGCTTCATGATTTCAGGTTAGTTTTGTCATTTTTCTCGGGAAATAATTACCATTCTCACTTATCTTACCCGACAACATTCTTAATCATTAAAATAGATCTTTATAAAGATCTTTTTATTCAGTTAAGAATTTTAAGATTCTCCAACAGACAAATATTACCAATGATGTCTAAATTTTCGAATCTTCAAAGTCAAAATATAACACCAAATGGGCGCAAAGTGGAAGTAACAACAAATCAACAATATATTAAAATTTTGTAATTTTATGCAAAATAAAATATTTTAATCGATTTCTGTATTTTAATGGCTGTATTGTATAACAATATGATGTCTAAATCTATGTTATATTGTTAGAAGGATACTAACGTAATACAGTGAAATACATTTCGATTTTAATATTTTATTTTATTTTTTGTCTCTGTCGATATGATTTTACATGATTTTTGGAAAACAATAATGTTTTTATTTTTGAATAAAATATAAATTTAAATATATTATAAAACTTTTAAAAAAAATATTGATATTAATATCAAATTAACTATTTAAAAATTTTCATTTTTTGTGTAATTTTTCTTAATTCAATTTTTTATTACAATCTAATTTATGTTTAATGATGAAGTAATTTATTTCTGATTTAATAATTAAGTATTCTGATAGAAATCAATGATTATCCTAATCTATACTTTACTATCTTATAAAGTATTTGGCTAAAACTTTTAAACCCGTTCATCCATATCCGATTTCATCTCATATCTAAATTCGTGTAACTAACTGCAGATAAACACAATCAAATACAAGATAAACATCTCATTTTAAATATAAAAAATCTAAAATATAATTAGTATAACCATTAAATTCTAACAGAATACTTAATTATTATTTTTATAATATTAAACCAAAA
>NC_037536.1:18005514-18006640 GCF_001531365.2 Cynara cardunculus var. scolymus | reverse complement strand
TATGCATAAAGTACTATATATTTATACATATTACTTAAAATTCAATATTACAAGTAATTATGCATAAGTACAACTTATTAAAGCTCGATGTTTGAATTCATATAAATAACTGCGGATAAATATAATCAAATAGAGGATGAACATCTCATTTTAAAATATAAAAATCTAAAACATAATTAGAATAATTATCGAGTTCCAACAAAATAAATAATTATTATCTTTATAAAAAAATTATATTATTAAACCAAATATAAATTACTTCGCTATAGTACATAAATTAAATTATAAAAAAATTGAATTAAAAAATTACACAAAAAATGAGGAATTTCAAATAGTTAATTTGATACTAATATCGAAATATTTTTATCAAATTTTTATGATATCTTCAAACATATATTTTATTAAAAAATAAAAACATCATCGCTTTCTCAAAATCACATAAAGCCATATTATAACATCGACTGAGATAAATAATGAAATGAAATATTAAAATCACGATGTATCTCGTTGCATTGCGCGAGTACGATTCTAGTTATATTTTAAAATTTTTATATCTAAAATGAGATATTTTATGTACCGTTAGTTAACATGAATTTAAAAATAAAGCTTTAATAAGTTGTACTTATGTACAATTTACTTGTAATTTTGAATTTTAAGTAATATCCATTAATTAACAGTACTTCATGCATAAAAAATGATTTTTAAGAGTTTTTGTCAAATATTTATAATATAATATAAATAAGGCATTTAATTAAGTTCTAGTTTTTAATAAAAAACAATTATTAACTTTAGCTTTTATGAATTTTCTATTTGTGGATTTTGTAAATAATAATAAGTATTTGGTTGAATATACTAAACAGTAATTAATTAAAATGAAAATAAAAAAAAACTGTCTGATTTTATAAAATATAATAAGTCAGTTCTTCTAAAAGTCTAAATTTTCGTTTCAGATTAAACCAATGAACGATTTTATTAGATCAAAGTTTTGAAAGACCACTAAAAACAATAATATTATTTATACAACCAAATTAGCTTATATATAATTAACGTTTTAATTTTAATAAATTATTTCAAAAAACGTTAATGTTTTTATTTTTAAATAAAATATAAATTTGAAAATATAAAA
>NC_037536.1:17989417-18005210 GCF_001531365.2 Cynara cardunculus var. scolymus | reverse complement strand
AATAACGAAGTAATTTATATTTTGATTTAATAATATATTTTTTATAAAAATAATAATTAATTATTTAATTAAAACTCAATAATTATCGTAATTATATTTTAGATTTTAAAAAGAGATGTTTATTCTCTATTTGATTATTTTTATCCATAGTTAGTTACACAAATTCAAACATAAAACTTGAATAAGTTGTTTTTACGCATATTTTACGTATAATCTTAAATTTTAAGTAATATGTATTAATAAATAATACTTTATGTATTAAAAAATAATTTTTAAAATTTTTTGTCAAATATTTTATAATATAATATACATATATAAAAAAATTCTTTATTGAAATGGAAAAAGACGAATATAAAAGAAAAGTCGAAGGTTTGCACCGTACAATGTGGGTGCAGTTGAAATGACTATCTCCATTAAGGAGTGGACAGAATTCTGGTTCACGAACTTTAAAGCATGTTATTATATTTTTTAAATAATTTATATATCTATATTAAAGCAGAAAACAAAGTTGGTAACTGGCTTATCTGGAAACTTATTTATTTATTTTTTCATTCATTTTTCTTTAAATTTTTTTTAATTTATATAAATTTTGATTATTTATTTATGTTTGCATTTAACACAATCTTTTCATTTTCCCTAACTTTTTTTTCATAAATTATTCATCATTCAATCTATTTTTCTCCATCTCCATCACTTGATTTGTTTTTCATTTCATTTTTCTCCATCTCCATTACTTGATTTGTTTTTCATTTCATAAATTGTTATTTTTCAACAAATCTATTTTCAAGTTTATTTCGAGAAGACTAATTCAGGTATGCGTTCCTTTTTATTTTTGTTGAGATTTTAAAATTTTGTTTTTTTTACTTTTCTCTTCTATGATTTTTCTAAGTTTTCTCAATAAAACGGAGAGTTTGTTTTTGACAACACTTTTAGAGTTTTCATGGCAACAATGGTTCGATTAATCGTCAGATGATAGAATCTTGAAAGTATTACAAACCATGATGTAGCCTCAACAAATTTCAATATATTTTTGTAATGGTCATCTTTTTTCAAGTATACTTTGAGAAAACTAATGTGTGTATGCATTCCTTTTGACTTTTATTGAGATTTTTGAAGTTTTTTTGTTACATTATTTATGTAGCATCACCAAACTTCAACATTTCCTTTTTTAATGGTTATATTTTTTTCACGTTTATTTCTAGACGATTAATCCGAGTATGCAATTCTTCTTAATTTTGTTAGGATTTTACATTTTTCTTAAGTTTTTTTTCCAATAGAACCAACAATATGTTTTAGCAATTGTTTTAGAATTTGGTTGACAACAATTATTTCTCATGGAATCTTGAGAAACCAAGTTTAATGAAAAACCATCTTTCATATTCATCTTTTATTTTCTCATTCTTATTTTACATTAAAATGTTTTCAACATACAATTGTTGAAACTTTTTTTTTCAAATTCTATTTATTTTAAAATATTTTCAACCGCATTAATCGTTAAAAGATTTCATTTTTGTAATTTAAATAATCTATATATATATATATTAAACGAGAAACCAAGGTTGATGACTTGACCTCTCCTAAAGGTTGGAAGCTTATTTTTTTTTCATTCATCCTCCTTTAATTTTTTTTAATTTCACATTTTAATTTTTATAAACATTGATTATTCATTTATGTTTGCATTTAATACAGTCTTTTCATTTTCCCTAATTCTTCTTCATAAATTGTTCTTTATTCAATTTCTTTTTCTTTATTTCCATCTCTTGATTTGTTTTTCATTTCATTTTTCTCCATTTCCATCATTTGATTTGTTTTTTATTTCATTTTTCTCCATCTCCATCACTTGATTTGTTTTTCATTTCATAAATTGTTATTTTTCCACAAATCTATTTTCGAGAAGACTTATTCAGGTATGCGTTCCTTTTTATTTTTGTTGAAATTTTAGAATTTTGTTTTTTTTACTTTTCTCTTCTATGATTTTTCTAAGTTTTCTCAGTGAAAATGTGAGTTTGTTTTTGACAACACTTTTAGAGTTTTCATAGCAACAATGGTTCGATTAATCGTCTGATGATAGAATCTTGAAAGTATTACAAACCATGATGTAGCCTCAACAAATTTCAACATATTTTTGTAATAGTTATCTTTTTTCAAGTATACTTTGAGAAAACTAATGTGTGTATGCATTCCTTTTGACTTTTATTGAGATTTTTGAAGTTTTTTGTTACAATTTTTCATGTAGTATAACCAAACTTCAACATTTCCTTTTTTAATGGTTATATATTTTTTCAGGTTTATTTCGAGACGATTAATCCGAGTATGCAATTCTTCTTAATTTTGTTAGGATTTTACATTTTTCTTAAGTTTTTTTTTTCAATAAAACCAACAATATGTTTTTAGCAATTGTTTTAGAGTTTGGTTGACAACAACTATTCAAAATGGAATTTTGAGAAACCAAGTTTAATGAAAAACCATCTTTCATATTCATCTTCTTATATATATATATATGTATATATATATATATATATAGAGAGAGAGAGAGAGAGGTAGATGTTTTACAAACTCAACTATTAGTAAAAATCATACAAATAATTGAAATATTTATAAAAATAATATGAGTTTATTTTTTATGATCTGGATATTTATGGAAGATTATCAAAGTTTATTTATTATGATCAAATTTTATATTAGAAAACAATCGAGATATTCATTGAATCAGATATTTTCATTAGAGTCAATGAATAGTTTGAGATTGTATTATATGATTTATACTTATGATTGAGTTTGTAAATGAAACATCCTATACATATTTTAAAGAAAAAAGTAAGACAAAAATGAAGAAAAAGACTATATTGCCCCTCATTTAAAAGGAGGGACTAATTTTATAACGTTTTTACAAACAACAATGGTTAATATGTGGTTTTTAAACTGTAGGAAAACAATAAAAATGAAAATAAAAATAAAAATAAAAATAGGGGAAATATTTAATTCACTCTTATAAAACAACCATCCAATTATTTAAAATGTGATATTAATTTTATAGGATATTATTAGAAGAATATGGGGCCCACCAAGCAAGGGTAGCAAAGTCGGTATTTGATTCAATGCTACGAAATCTGAAATTGGGTGAAGAAAATGAATGTTGCTTGTCACCTTCAACTGGGATCTTGAGGGTGTATAGATATCCAAGGTGCTATTCTGACAACCCACCAAAAGTATGGGGGTTGGATGTGCACACTGATAGTTCTTTGGTGACCATTTTGAATCAAGATGAGGTTGGAGGGCTTCAAATTAATTCTGAGAAAGATGATGCTTGGATAGATGCCAAACCTATTCCCAACACTCTACTGGTTCATCTTGGTGATATGATGCAGGTTTGTTAACTTTATACTTTTCCCCCTCTTTCTTTGCTCAATTTACATTTTCTACCCTCAAATCATAAATCATTTTTATCTTTCGTCCCTTGAAAGCTACTTTTTTGTTTTAACAACTCAATTATTGCATAAATGAATGGCGTTGCTCCAAATTTTGGTGTGGTTTGACATCAAATTTGATATTTGGTGCAAGATAGGTCCAGTGTTCTCAATGGAGATGGTCTTACTTGTATTCGAGAAAAATGGATCATTTCTAATCATAAATTCAGTACTTGTGCTTAATATATGACTATGAAATTGTAAAAATTGGAAAGAAAGTGTCACTCGAAAAATCGACCTGCTTTGATGTTCTTTGAAAATTATATGATTTGTATATTTTGTTACGCATAGTTTAAAGTTTTCTTTCTTATAATCTTAAGAATACTTTTTTTCCCTGTAACTTATAATACCTTATTGCATATTTTAATATTTGGTTTTTAATTTGTTTTTCCTAATGTATTATGTTCATATATTTAAAAATTGATTTGATTGAATTTAGGCAATAAGCGATGACAAATACAAGAGCGTGAAACACAGGGTGAAGGTGCATAAAGACAAGGAGCGGATTTCAATTGGATACTTTGTGTTCCCGGGGGATGATTATGTGATCCGAAGCTCCATTTACGAACCTTTTACTTATTCGGATTTTAGGACCCAAGTCCAACATGACATCAAGGCCTTGGGAGCCAAGGTAGGACTTTCAAGGTTCAAACTCAACAAGGACAACGACTTCTAATTTTAGATCGTAGTTTGTTTTCGGTTGTCGTTTCTTGTAGTTTGGGGACATAACAACAGCTTGGTGAATGTGAATGGCAATGTTTCTTGAAGGGTTAATGCGGCTTACATGTCTTGTAATTCTTCTTGAAAGTTTGCCACCATGGATCAACTGAATTCTTGCCAGGAAAACTGAAAAGTTCCCAAAAATGATGAACATATTGAAAGATAAATGTGTCATCGTCAAAAAGACGTGAGAATAGAGATAGATATAAACTTTAAAGTTATATATGGATTAAACTCCTTTCAGTGCTTATCATTATCTCAATGTAAGACTTGTTTAAAAGGCTTATGATTAATGAAAATTTAAAACTTTCATTCCATTCAATTCATTGTCTCTTTAACAGAACTCAATCACTCCAATTTTTGGACATAAACATTTGCTAAAAGATTTTACTATCACCTTGAAGGCTAAGTTAACAGGCAAATAAAGGCTGGCTTTAGGGCTCCTCACCATAGGTTGCGGGTTTGAACCTCCTAGGGCCATTGGATGTTTTCTAGCCTATTATCTTAAGGGCCTTGTGAGATATATTGAGTTGTGCACACGTTTGACCTAGACACCTATGGTTAAAACTTGTAACCTTAGTGTATTTAGCCATTCTCAGCTCTTTTTATACGTCTGGACTCGAGTGGGCTAGTAGGGCTCTGTTTGCCAAGCTCGTTGATAAGTTGGTTGTTTACTGAAAATCTAGTTGACAAACTAGTCTCATTTGATAAAAACTATTCGATAAAGTAGATGATAAATATAAAATAACCTAAAAGTACGTGATAAAAAAGTACTCAATTCTAATATTACACAACATATTTAAAACAAAACTCTAGTACGTTTCATCATATTAAAATAAGTAGTAACAAACTCCCTCCTTGGATGAGCACTTGCTTAGTCAAGTAGAACCGGATTGCGTGGCTCATATGAAATACAAAAGGACAACCTCACACCAGACATCCTGCTTTAACTTCCCAGCCCCAATTGATTTACCATCTAGGTGGGCGCTATGTTCTCTGAACAATTTGGGAGGCCGCAGATCAAACCCTTAGTTCAGTGCCGGGTTTCATAAGTACTCTCGACTGGTTTCTAGTGCTTTTTTATCTCTGTGCATTTAGCTGGTAAAACAAGGCCTCGGCAGATGGGAACCCTACAAAAAAGCAAGGTTGTTAGAGCCTGTTACCAAGATTATAGATCTATTGAACGAGTAATGAATAAAACAACCTATAAAATTCATACCATATATTGTATCAAAAACTTGGCGAAGGATCATGTGAGAAGGAGAGTTAAGGTGGGAAGCATAAGAAATGATCTAGACCCTTGATCACCTTTAATTTCAAACCAACCTATGAATCTTGTTTGATACGGGGATTGATCCGATGCATCTCATCCTAATGTGTATCCAAGGGTGAAGATTCCTTTTTACGTTTCTCACCTTAACTCTCATTCTCATCAGAACTCAACTCTCAAAAACTTCACAAAGTAGAACAACAAACATATCTTAAAATGACAAATTACATACGATTTTTTCTTAAATAGAATCATTTTTCAAACATTCTTCGAAGCAAACTCTTCAATTAGTTCTTTCATAATCAACTTTCTCTAATAAATCATCAAATTGAAAGGATTAGCATATAGGAGTTTATCAACCGTTGTTACCTCAAATTCTAGAAAAACCCGGGCTCAATTCTAGGGCTGAATTCTCCCTTAACTCTAAACTTTTATGTATATTTCTAAAGGGATACAATGCTATGAACAATGGTATTCATTATCACAATGAATGAAGTCAAGAAAATTGCATGTGAGAGTGTTCATCAAACAAGAAAGGGAGAAACAGAGAACAAGAAAGAGGAATATTATTAAACAAAGTCGTGTTTGATACTTCAATTATAAAATTAGGCATCAGGGAAATTAAGATAAATGAGACTAGCAGACTAAGAGGGGTCAGTCGTCAAATCAGGGATTGTAGATTTGCAGTTGCAATAAGGGACATGCAAAAGAGAGAAGGAATTAAATCACTTAACTAAACAACTAAACCATTATACTTGCCTAACCGGATTCAAATAAGTGGGAGAAGCCCGAATGGATTAAAGTTAAAAATCAAAACATAATCAAGCCCCAAAAAATCAACAACTACTAAGTCTAATACAACTGGTTCTCATCCCACTAAACAGATTGAGCAACTGAAAACAACCAAACTAGTTGAATGCAATCATGACTAGCTATAGAACATGATTATACATTCTTTTTTCCATTGTCATTAACAACCATTCCTTTTCTTGAGAACATTATAAACGTATCGTGTAAAAAAATCATGACATCACATATATCATCTTATATTTTATAGTGTCAAGACGTGGTAATATACATGTAAACAAACATCATGTTGTTATAAACACTTCCGTAAAGAAAGTGCGATGAAATATATTTTTTATTCTCAGTGGAGGTGGTGGCAGTGTTACGGTAAAGTAATATAGTCTTTTATTCTCGATGGAATTGAAACTTTTGGGAACATGTAAGGAATGGAGGATTTCTTGATTTGTGGATCCAAATCCATTTGATACATGCCATTCCACCCCTTAAAATGAACCAAATGATGGAATGGAACTTGGTCAAAGGATGTGTTCATTCCAATTTTCATTTCATTCCAGCAAACCAAATTCTTTTTACCAGTATTGTTTCATCTATTTGATTTTTGTTATATCTATTTTGATGAAGAAAGACCATTTTTGTCTGATTCAACTATACTCTAATAGAATCTAGCCGTTGCTAAGCTTTTCTTGACTCTACTTTACAACTAAATTGATCAGGGATGTTTGCAGTGCAATGCGCTTCAGATCCAAAGTTACAAACCTTTTCTGTAAGTCGCATTTTAGAATCGTGAGTACAATTGTGGGTTTGGGATGTTACAAATGGTATCAGAGCAGGGAATCGGTCCGGCATGCGAACGAGGACGCTGGCTTCCTGAGGGGGAGTGGATTGTGAGATCCCATATCGGTTGGGGGAGGGAAACAAGTGTTGCCTTGTAAGGACCAGATACCTTCTCTATTTTTAAAACCATGAGTTCAATTGTGGATAAAAATAGATAATGTCTAGTACTGTTGGCACGGGATAAGATGTTCATCTATTGACATCCATTAGATGTGACATGACTGAACATATCCAATCTTCCATTGGATTTTGTCAACCGATCCAATGGGTGATTGGATGGTTCAGTTCCATCTATTGGATAATATTATTGGATCAGATCGATCTGATATCCGAGTGGATTGCATCTAATTAATGGGTTAATTCAATCTAATTTTTCAACAATGAAAGGAATTGATTAATCACTTTTAGTATGTGCTAAAACCAACAAAAACAAGGATAAAAATTTCAAAAACCAATACAAAAACAAATTTTAATTCAAGCAAATTGAAAACAAATTAATCGGATAATAGTTAGATTGATAATTGAATGGTGGTTGGTTGGATTGAGTCGGTTTTGGTCCATTCTGGATTGTCATCCAAGAATTAACCGATCCAAATTGGATGTTAAAGTTTTCTATCCGATTCGATTCAGTTACAATTGGATATCAAATTATGGACGGTCAGTTATAATTGATTGGATCGGTTGACTTTTGCACACCACTAGCAGGGGATATTAATTGACCTCTTCTCTCAAAAAAGACGATGTGCAGGCAAATAGATCGAAGTCGGAGCAGGGAGGGAGAGTAGGACTTTTCATTTGCTGTTGGGTATTTTGATTAAGTTCACATTCATCACTTAATTTGCTATCTGTTGTTCAATTCCATGCATAAAATGCTAGGGCTTCTTAATCTTTGTTCAAGAAATGCAACATTCTATTTTGGGGGTAAATAAGCATTCATCAAAATGCTTGCTTTTTAGGTTTCTATGTTGTTTAAAATGAAAATTTGGTATGCTTACTGATGAAAGATATTCAGATTTGACGTGTCGCAGAAGAGTCTCCAGGTGATTGATCGAAAAAACCAGACAAATACGATCATATCTTGTACGATGATCATTCCAGTCTTGTTTTCAATCACAACGACTGGTTTTCTTTCTGGATTTGGGAGGATGAGTTGAGGGAGGGCCCAAGTTTAGAGCATTCAGTTTTCTTTCGAATGGCCAATTCTTGTTTTGGTGAAATACGAGTTGAAGGTTAAAGAGTGGGTGTGCAAAACAAACTCAAGTGAAGTAGAAAACGCATCCAGCTTTACAATAAACATTACATTACATACATCAAATGCTACCAGTCTATGAACATCGATACATTTGAGTTATTCACACAGCTTAAAACCACACGACGAGCTATCACACGTTACCCACTCGTCTAGTAAAAATATGCTACTTATTCAACGCTGCTAGCTCTGAATCACCACCCCGGGAGTCGCAATATCCATCATCCTCGGCATCTTATCCATGATGTTTGCACTAGCAACAGGAACTGCATTCTGCTTGTATGCATCATTATGAACCCCGAGTGCAGCCCTTCCTGAAGGGTCAAGATTCTTCGACCATGACGCGTCCCACTCGATTGCTTTCTCGGTACTGCAAGCGATGCTCGCTCCACCTGGGACGGTTAATTTCGCCGGATTCTGGGAAAAAAAAACACCATTAGGGTTACATCAATTATTGCACAAGTTACAAGTCATAGTGCACCTCAAGGCGGAAAATAGCCTCTCGACTCTCTAATCCTTGGGGCAGAGGAAAGATCGGCATACTTTCGAGTGAGACATACCTAATTTCTTTACGGCGTCCAAGTTTCCTCTACCCCTTGAGCAGAGGAAAGGTTTTCCTCTACGTATATATTACCCCTTTCAGCCCCTACAACCCAATTTCTTTTGGGGATCAAAGTTTCCTATGCCCCTTGGGTAGAGAAAAGATCTGTGCATATCATATCCCTTATGGATCCTACATTCGAGTGAGATATGCTAGGTACGTTTGATCTGGTTATTACGACTAAATGCGATGAGAATTAAGAACTTACCTGAGGGAAAAACCGCTCAAATATCATTCGATAGTAGTAGGCTTCCTTTGTGACCGGAGTATTGTGAGGGAAGATATGCTCTGCGTTAAGCATCATCTTGTCGGTAACCTGCAGATACCTTAACGGGTTAGTGTTGTTAAATAAAAAACCCAACACCAGGGGATCGGGGATATTTACATGTAATTTGGCATGAGCTTTGAGTCCATCGATCCAGCTATACCCGACTCCATCACTGAACTGTTCTTTTTGACGATACAAAATATGCTGCACGGGCGTCATAAAAACATGTTAAAACAGTGAACTTGTGTTGTTTTTATGAAAAAAAACAGTTACTTTAACGACCTTTGGCAAATACGGATGTTCTTCATCTTCGAAGGCCCGTCTAAGAATCCATTTTTCGATCCGTTTTTGTTCCATATTGATCTGCATATAAGTTCGTCAATCTCGGTGCCACTAACTCATCATACAACAAACAAACTCAAGTTCTTACCATTTTAGCTTCAGGGTCGATGCTCATCGCCACGTTGATGAATTCTTTATCCAAAAACGGGACTCGGGTTTCCAAACCCCAGGCGGATGTCGACTTGTTCGCTCTCAAGCAATCGTATTGGTGAAGTGCTTTTATCTGCATTATGTATATCAGGATTACAAAAAGCTCGAAGGGGAAAATAGTGCTAGTTTGATGGTCCACGAAAGCGATGTTACCTTGCGACAGGTTTCGCGATGGAACTCTTCCTTGTTCGGTGCCTTGTGGAAGTATAAGTAGCCACCAAATATCTCATCGGAGCCTTCACCGGAGATTACCATTTTCACGCCGAGCGACTTGATCTTTCGCGACATCAGAAACATCGGTGTGCTTGCCCTGATCGTAGTCACGTCGTACGTTTCGATATGGTAAATCACATCTTCTATTGCATCGATACCATCCTACAAGATTCAAAAACCAAACAAAATTCTGAAAAACAGAAACCGATCTAAAATCCCAACGTAAATGGCCTTCTATGAAGTTATTGGCCGAAAACGGGCCCATTTAACAGATTAATTTACTCCCGTTCAGACAGTTTAATTTATTTACCTGTACAGTGAAGTGGAACTCATGATGAACAGTGCCCAAATAATCAGCAACTTCTCTTGCTGCCTTGAGATCCGGCGAACCCTGATTATACGACCAAGATCTTCATCAATTTCTGTGAAACCAACCAATATAAAGTTTCCAAATATACCCTTGTGACCCAAAGATTACCTCAAGACCAACGCAGAAGGAATGAAGCTGAGCTCCCCATTGCTTAGCTGCCTTTGTACCGGATAAATGACGAGCCGTAATAGACGCGACTAACGACGAATCTAGCCCACCCGACAACAAAACCCCAAAGGGAACATCGGTCATTAACCTCTTAATCACGGCCTGCAGTTTCATGTTACAGTTCCCTTAGTACTCGATCATCTAATATATATATGTTCGGCAAACCGTATATAAAAAAGAAACTAAATCTCACGTTTTCAAACGCGCCCCTTAGAACGAGCGGATCATATGGGGTCGACGGAATAGCCTCCGAGAACCATGGAGGGTTGTACCACCGCCTGAAACCGGCAGTTTTGCTCGAGTACAAGTGGCCGGGAGGAAACGCCTGAAAATGCTCGCAATCATCGTTCAAACCTTTCAGTTCCGATGAAATCCAAACCGAACCTAGAGAACACAACCATAATTACTCATTTAATCCACAAACATTAATCTCGATAAAGAAACACGTTAATCAACAAAATCGTTTAATAATCACCATCGAGTCCCCAACCAATGTAGAGCGGAGTGATCCCGATAGCATCACGAGCAGCGATATAAGTGTTATCGCGAGTATCCAGTAACACGAACGAAAACATTCCGTCCAACATATCCACGAAGTTTTCACCATGCTCTTCGTACTACAAAACATTAATAACCTCAATTACGTTCAAACCCACAAATCTAAACCATCAATTACATCTAAACCCATAAATTCAGAGCATAATTTTAGGGTTCAATCACATCTGAACCCAGAAATTCGAAGCATAATTTCATAAAACTCTTCACAATGACTCACTAAATGCGCAATAACATCACAATCACTGCCGGTTTTGAACTTGTGACCAGTCAAGCTTTTCCGGAGATCCTCGTGGTTGTAAATCTCGCCGTTAACCTGCATTTCCGACCAATTTCCGACCTCAAAATCGAACGAAATAACATGTTACTAATTGTGCTTAGTTAATTAATTAATCAATGCCGTCATTAACGTCATTCGACTCACCGTTACAACAATCGTTTCATCTTCGTTAAAAAGGGGTTGATCACCGGAAGCAGGATCGATGATGGCGAGACGTTGATGCGCCAGATAACAATCACCGTGCTGGTACAGACCACTCCAATCGGGGCCACGATGCTTCAATCTGTACATCAATCAACATCAAAAACACGAAAACGTTTTAGAAAATGGAATCAATCTCCTGGTTATTTATTCAAAACTTCGACTATTGGTTTTTTAAGAAAACTATAAATGAAATCGGAGAACATGCCTGCGAGAAAGCTCGAGGACACGAACCCTTTTGGCCTGAGAATCGTCGGAGCAACCCAACACAGCTAGTATTCCACACATGGCTACCGTGCAACTAACGATGCAGAGATTACCGTCAATGAATGCAGAAGAAAAGGAAGAAGGGGAAGAGAGGAAGATGATCGGAAAGGAGTAAAATGTGGTCGTTGAGAACGAATTTGTTGGTTATGATCACCATTTCATTCGCCGCGAATTTATAGACGATTTCCGGCAACTGGTCCCACCGCCTTTTTTTATTTTTATTATTATATTCCATTTATTATATTGATCATAAGCGGCGACGTTTCTCACTGTTTTCTTATTTTATTTTATTTTCTTTAAATATTATTTTAATTTTCTGTTTTATGATCCTTGTTTGTATGTTATGCATTACTAATTGTACCAAGGTTTTGTTGTTGTTTTTTTTTTTCTATTTTACATACGTCAATAAAACAATTTATCAGTTAGATATTTAAATAGTATCTTACCCGGATTTTTTGCATAACAAACGTCGAATCTCATAAATCCTTGATCTTTTTTGTTAACCACGAGTGTTCGAGTCATCTTAAACAAATCTCAGAGCACCTGGAGAATAACCAGGACTCAAAACCGATGATCTCTGAGGAGAATTATCAAAGATACAAACGTTATAACCAGTTGAGTCAACCACACAAGGTTTAGATCAAAGAATTTAATAGTTATGGTATGTGTTCTCGTTCATAGATGATCATCTTCCGTCAATTTATTAATTATTAAAACCGAGTCGATCACAAAATTAAAATTTTGATTTGGATGACAAATTTATCAAAAATGAAATAAGTAATGCAACGAAAAAGACTAAATTGGTTATGGAATATTCTTTAAGGTGCATTTGGTATATAAACGGAACTAGACTAGACTAGTATGAAAAAATTGTGCGAGATTTTAGAGCATCTTCAGCATGTATGCTATATTTTCTTTTCTTTTTTCCTTTCCAAATTTAAGGATTTCTGCATTTTTTTTTTTTTTTTTTTTTTGCGTTTTAGATGAAAGTTTAACATAGTTGTTAAAGCAAACTTTTTCCGAATTTTTCTAAAATTTCATAGTTGTTGGAAATGTTGATGTTATAAGAGTGGTTTATTAATTTATCAATCATATCTCATCTTCATGATTTTTGTTCCACGTATCAGTTATGTCATATGTTAGTCTAAATGTCGTATAAAATTTAAGACGACATATATTTGTTTTGTCATTTTCTTAATCAGTTCGCATACCAAACAGACATTTAAATATGTGTAATTTAAAAAAGGAAATTCACCAGATTTCCTACTATTTGTATGGAAAAATAATTTCATCTAAGGAACTATACGTACATAGATAGGATATTCTTGAAATATACTTGGTTTTTACATTGACTTGTACTTTATGCATTACCAATACCAGCTGTGTATATCTATATATATATTCTTTTGGTTAAAAGTTACATTTAACACCATTCAAATTCATTAATGACAAAAAAGTCCCTGATGTTTGTATTCAGCTCTAGCTTAATTCATCGATTTCGAGCTTTGAGATTCACCTCCACCAAGAAAATCGAAATTCAAAGACTCCCGTCTTCTAAAACATGCAAAAATAATACTTAGAGGCAACAGATACGTGTGAACTTTAATACGAACCGAATTACGTTGAATTGCCAACCCTTTTTTGTCATTTTTTTAATTTATTAAATAATTATTCTATAACACCATTATTATAAGATATATTATTAAAATAATAATATAATTATAGCCTTAAATTTATTAATTCTTGAATTTTTAATTTTTTGGCCTAACCTTTCATATAGTTGAAAGGAAAGACTACACAACCCATATCCCTATGATTTGAAATTGTGAGGAAAAGATCTTAACCGTTAAATAGAGAGAATGATAAAGGGTCATTTTATATATCGTAGGATATTTCTTTTCTGTTACTTTTAATAAATATTGAATGGCTTAGATCTTTTGATAAAAAGGATAATATGCACAGGCATACAGTCGGCATATAAGTCGCATGTGTATGAATTATTTATATGTGAAAGACGTGTATCATATGTCTATATATTAATTTTTTTTATAGCATTTTGTTTTAATATTGACGTAATTTACATAAACATCAACGAGTTTTTGTGTATTGTGATATTGACATCTTGTATTTTTCTTGACATTTTTCTTTTTTCTTTTTAAGATATTACAAAAATACAATTTATATATATATATATATATTTATTTAATGATGATAATATTTTAAGTTATTTTATGACATCATTCTAATTTAATAAAATAAAAACTTAAGGATTGTCAAGTTGTAAAATAATTGACGTATTTTATATTAGAGTAAAAGATTCGGATTTAGACATCTTAGTTTTTTTAGTAAGTTACCTTTTTGGTCCATGTAATTGTTACTAGGGGTGTTTATGGGTTGGGTTGATCAGATTAAAGATATTTGAACAACCTAACTCAATATCTGCGGTTTGAAAAATCTTAATCCAATCGAATTAAAATCAAAGTGCAATTCAACTCAACCCAAACCGTACGGGTTAGTCGGGTTGATACTTTGATACATTAAAATATTATTATAACCTTGAATAGATTGAAAATATGTGTATATGAAAAACGTACATGATAGTGTAATTGTGTAATGTATATATTAATAGAAATTCAACAATCATATTAAATCCAAGAAATAAAAAGATATCGGATTAATCTGTTTGTTGGGTTGAGTTCAAATGATAGTAACTCAATATCAACCAAATACCTACAGTTTGAAAATTTTATAACTCGATTAGACATCGAGTTGCTTCGGGTTGAGTTATTTCGTGTTGAATTAGGGTTGATTGATCGGGTTGGTCGGATTTTTGAGCACCCGTAATTGTCACTCAATATCATGTCTAGTCATTATTTTGAATTTGTTACACTTTTAATTACTATGGTTGTCATTTTGTTTTACTTTTTGTCTCAAACTAACTTTTGTTAGAAATAGAGTTATAACATATTTATATTAATTTCCTTTAAAAAAGTAATGAATATATATTATCGTTATTAATATATTATATAAAGAGGGCATTTTGGTCTTTTTTGTATAACCATTATTGGTAAAAATTAACTATTACTAATATTAATTGTAGCATCTTATGCAACCATACCAGATATTGTCTTTTTTGTCCATACACCTGAACTCATTGTTTTAAAAGGCATATATGGTAGATGAGATATCCAGTTTCTTAGAGCATCTCCAACAGCTTTTCTAAAATAGAGAAAAGTGAGTTTTTGTTCTTTAAAATGCTTCAACAGTTTTGCTATCTTGTTCTTTAAAACAGAGAATAATGGAAAAAACTCTAAATATAGAAAATTCTCTAAAACTTAATGGTGGGAGAGAAAAATAATTATTTTATTCAATTCCACCAATGAGATTGAGTTATTATTTTTTATAAAAAGTTTAAAAAAAAAGTGTATTGACATGATAAATTAGAGAATGTTATAATAATATAACTTATGTTAAAATCTCTAAAATAGAGAATCTATGGGAGATGAATGCAACTCTTTTTAGAATATTTTTGTTTTCATTCTCTATTTTAGAGAAATTATAGAAAAGTTGTTGGAGATGTTCTTATAAGACAACTTTTGTTTTCATCCCAACCAATATGAGATCTCACAATCCACCCCCACTGAGGGCCCAACATCCTCCTTGACATACCAATCTGATTCCGGACTCTATACCATCTGTAAAATCTCAAAACTCAAAGCAACAATATGATCAATAACATCGGATCCAACTTAAAACCATGATAGAAATTAGTGGTAATCTACTACTTAAAGTTTATAAATAGCTAGCATCTCTCACTTTTTATTCATATGGGATTAGTTGTTACATTAATAAATATTGATTTTTAAATCAATATTAAATAAAAATTATTAATTAATTTTAATTATACATTATATATTAATATTAATTATTTAGAATTATTATTATTGGGTCTTATTAGATGTATTTAAGAAAATGAGGGTGCCTTTAAAATATCCCGATTATTAATCATATCTATTTTGTTAATAAAATAA
>NC_037536.1:17975091-17989317 GCF_001531365.2 Cynara cardunculus var. scolymus | reverse complement strand
GCCGGATGCCTTTAAACAGCCCCTGGTTGCAAGCAGATTTTATCATGAGATGTAAGACTTCCCCTATAAGCAGAAAAAGAAATGGAGAAAGGGGGGGGGCTGAGCGTTTTCAAATTATTATTATGATACTAAGATAAAAAAAAAAAAATTCATAAAAAAAGCGATAAAAGTTATGAATATTTAGATATTTTTATGTTTATAGTAAAAAATAATAACGATTTTATTAAAAAAAATGAATTTTATATATCATATATGGAGGTAAAGTCTAAGAAGAGGTTGTACACAAATATTTCCTCATTTCGTTTACCTTACAAAGTAGAACGATTATTTACATAAAGACCATTCACTTGCAAAAATTACAAAACCACTTGTACATAAATCAAACCACATCAGATTAACTCAATATATATTTCATTTGAATGTAAGATATAAGAATGACATAACATATCTAGACATATTTTTTAGCTGATTGGGGTTAGACTTAGAAGCCTCAAATTTTTTCCGAAATCGAGTAACCCACCCAATCCAAAATGGTTTCGAGTTAAATTGGTTTACGGGTTAAACAATTCAATTTTAGTTATTCTTTTATTATTTCGGTTAAAGCGAATTATACTATAATTTTATTTATTTCATATTTAGATAATTGGTTTGGAACTTTGACCATATAAAACAATTAATACATAATAAATTTATATTAAAGATAAAATGATAAGATATTGAGATGGATTTTTAATTAAAAAAAAAAACTAGATATTGAGATGTCTAGTATCGAAATGGGTTTAATAAAGTCCACAAGATATTGATTTTTTTTTTGGTTTTGGTGAAAAAAAATCAAACATGTGTGGCAATGTAAAAATTGAATGGATAGATCATTTTTCGATTTGTGTGTATTAATCTTCTACGTATTGTTTTAAATTTATCTGGTATTTTTGATTAAACTATAAAAACTTTTATATATTTATCAAGATATAATTCTTTTAACCTTAAAATTAAATAAATAAATAAAAATCAGATTTGAAGAACGGGTCAAAGAATGCTATTTCATAGGGGATAGAAGCAAAATGAAAAATGGCCAAACACCACATTTGAAAATTGAAACTCTTCAAGTTCCTGATGATTTCATGCTTGGTTTGTGAATATGATTTTTTTTAATAATTACTAATGACAACTGACAAAGAGTGAATTATATTGTAGGTTTTTTTTTTGTTTTTAATCTTTAAAATATATTAATCATACTATTTATTATTATTTTGTATTTTATATAACATTTTGATTTCTTTCGTTAACACTATTACCTTAACCTCTGTAAACTCAGTCATATTCCCTCATGTTAGGAGCACAATAGTTTTTTTTTTTTTCTATTTCTTATTTTCTTTTAAGAAATATATACACATATACAGTAAACCCTTACGGTCTCGGTTAATCCTTTGCCCCCTCCTCGTTTTCTAGCGAATCCATCCCCCTTCTCAGTGAACCCCCTCATTGTTTTATGGTGAAACCATTCCCTCTCTTTACCTTCTCCATTTAGAATCAATTTGCAAAATCCGTTCACCATTTACACTACTTTTGTAATCATGTCCTTCCGTAAAATTATGATTGTTGAAATTCGAATTTGTAGTTTCTTTTCCCATATTCTTATTCGGAAGTAACTATAAACACTCGATTATTTAGATATGAGGTCGGACTAGACAACAAAAGCATGTAGGATGTAGAAAATGAGAGAAAAGAGGCTTTGGGATCTACAGTCATATGCAATAAGAAAAGCTAATATCGACAAGAATAAACACATTAGTTTATTAAGTTTAGGGTTTTGATGTTCTTAATCTATTGATTTGTGATTTAGATTTTTTTTAATCACAACTTCATGTTTGAATTTAATTCAAGGATTGATTTTGCTAATGATTTTATATCTGGATTAATGTAATGGATAATGAATATCCTTTCCTTGGTAAAGGAAGTAGGTAGGAACCGAAGAAAGGAGGAGGGCAAAAAGACATATTTACCCCTCATGTGATAGACACATGGTTCATGTGTACACTCGCCTCACCAAATTATTATGCAAAACACAAAATACACCACTGTAATCAATACGTTCTAAAACCAAAAAAATTAAAGAAATAACATGTGGACCAATCAAAGAGATTTAAGAAAACCGAATAACTAAATATACATAACCAAACCAACTGCACGAATTTCAATTATTAACAAAAATAAACATAACCAACCAAACGAATTTCAATTGTTGTTGGTTTTTTCGGTGATTTTAATATAATATCGAACACAAGGTTGTATAGGTGAAGACGGAAATCATGAGGCTTATCCGTTGGAACTTATAAGCATCCGAGTCAGCAACGTGACATGTCTCAATCAAATGATATAGATACCCAGAACTCATTCCTGTTGGGATCACTCCACGTGTCGGTGGTAGTACCACGGTAATTTGGATCGACGCCACAGAGGATAAGCTCTTTCCAAGAAATGGGCAAAGGGCCCCACTCTGTTTACTACTCCCCCAACATCATACATCATACATCCTTATCTTATCTTTCTTCTATTTTACTATGTTTAGATCTGAATTGTCACCATAATTTCCTTCTTTTAGTAATTATCATGCATCATTTTCACCAAATTAATTTATTCAAATTACAAATAATTAAATTTAAAATATATTAACTTTTTCTTTCTTAAAAAAAAAGTTGTTTCCCAAATACAATTAAGATATTCTTTATACATAATAAATTCTGATTTATCTTTTACATTATTGCATTAGTTTGACCCATTTAAATTCCAGACTTCATATGTAAAAACAAATAATCTTATTGATTTATATTTCAAACTTCATGACCACCTTTTATAAATCAAAAATGAAATCAGACTTCAAACTTCACACATCTTAAAAAACAAACGTCACCTTGATGTATTTGACACGGACAACGAGTGATGTAAAAACACCAACATTCACCATACATTCAAGGAAATAAATTAGGATGTGACGATTTTCTTATATTTATCTAAAAATTGGTCGGCTTAGGTTATATTTTTATTTTAAATGGATAGATATTAAAAGGTGAGCTAAAAACGGAGCAGGACAGATAGGCCAAGTGAGTCAATTGTTACCCAAAGTGTATTAAAATGCTTACATAAACTACATATTTTTATTAAAATAAAATATACTATTATTTTATTACTGTAACTTGTATCTATATCTAATACATCTGTTAAGACAATCTTGAGGGGTGGAAAATTGTTTGACACAGTAAAAATCGTTTTCAAAATTTCTTCACTTCACGCACAAACAAAAATGTAAAAATATAGAAGTTTGAAAACAAAAGGAATCAAACTTGTCGAGTGATTCACCAATTTGACTGGTGTAACTTTTTTGAGTCCATCTCGAGACACTGATCCACTAGCTACATTCTTTATATTACAACAGAATCTTTTTCGAATACACACTATTTATTCCTTAAGAGAAAAAGATACAAGTTACTTACAATAATATGAATATCAATGAAGAACACAATTATTTGAACATCAAATTGGATGAATGTTCTATTGGAATTTAGAGAGAGTTTCTGATATTTTAAAGTAATTAATATTATTGATTTGTGATTTCTTAAATTCCAAAATTTGCATTTTGCATCAACCCTTTTCGTGCTAAAGTTTGTGCTCTGAATATTATTTGATCTCGATACTAATTTCTAATACAAGAATGGAAATATTAGTTGTTTGTCAGTAGGTTAATGAGTCTAACAGGATTGATAGCTTATTGGTCAGTAACAATTTATAAATGACTGTTTAGTAAGTGGTTTAATAACATAGAAAGTTTTAGAGGGAGTTTTATACAAAAAATCAAGTTTTTTCTTTCCCAATCTATCCACCCCAATTAAAAGAACATGTTCC
The DNA here is from genome assembly GCF_001531365.2 of Cynara cardunculus var. scolymus. Taxonomy (NCBI): domain Eukaryota; kingdom Viridiplantae; phylum Streptophyta; class Magnoliopsida; order Asterales; family Asteraceae; genus Cynara; species Cynara cardunculus. The sequence goes on along the minus strand of NC_037536.1, from coordinate 17,985,417 downwards.
ATTTATGAAAAACCCCTTTCAACAAAATCTTTCAATCTCTACAAATAGATTAATCCACACAGATAGTTTCATTCATAGAAGATTTAATAAAAAAACCAACCAAATAGCCTCTAATTAATTTAAAATTTAAAAAATAATAATTATATAATTGTGAATTATGAATAAACATACTCGTATTAAAAAATTATTAAATTTAACATAAGACCTAAACCAAATAAATTGTTTTATTATTAATGATTTGGTCACGTTTAGACTTACAACCAGCACATGTGTCAATAAATTATTTAACTTTAATTTATTATTAAATAATTTATATTATTCGAAGCATCTTCTCTCCATTTCATCGTAGACTCCTTGTTTCGTTTCAATTTGATGGTGGATGCATCGACGAGATCTAGTTCAACGGGAGTGAAGGTCATTACGCCTGAAGAAAGGGGAGGACGAGAAGGGTGGAGGAATGCGAGTCTGACGAATCGTGTGTTTGCATTCTTTGTTCAGGGCATGAGAAGGTTTGGGTTGAAGGGGACGGGGAAAAGCAATTGGTGTCATGAATATTGCTATGTGGTGGCCGGAGAAGGAAAGAGGAGCCTTCGTCCTAAAAGGGGGAACGACGTTATTTTAGGCTTTTCAAATAATGGGAAAAATAGTGAGAGAAAGGATAATAAATAAGTATGTTAACTTTAATGAGTTATCATCCAAATTAGAAATGATCGAAATTCTCTTTCATTATTAATTAATTAAATAATTATATTAAATCAGTGACTTATATATGGATCTTACAAAAGTTAGGTTTGCTTTTTATTGAGATGTCATCTTTCATTATGTTATTTTAGGTTTTATAGTGATAATAATAACATTTTCATGGACATGCTGATCACTTGTCAGGGTGTTTATTTGTTGTTTAACACTCTGGAATGAGCAACTAAGACAAACCAGTTTGAATGTTGCAATTATAAACTTGGAATATATCATCGACCGTCAAATTGATGAAACTGGAATTAGTTAGTAAAACTTTGAAGTAATGAATGAATTGTTGATTGAATTCATGTTTAAGCATGATACGAAGTAAATGCATGTGTTGTGAATGTTTTTATGTGAAAGTTCCGTATACTGATTAAGATCAAGAATGTTAAGAATCAACGAAGGAATTAATCAAGAACACAATATTGGAGCAAGGAAGTAATCATGCCATTCATCTATATGTTTATGAGTACAAAACTGAATGAGAGAAATCTATACAATTGAGTCTGTAAAGAATCATATCAAGCATCTAATAAACATTAACTAACTACTATTTATACTAGAACGGGAAAGATACAGTTACAAGATATACAAGACAGACTAATTACAACAAGATACGTGCTCTAGTATCATAGAAGAAGCCTTTGTTTCAGAACTCTGTAAAAGTCAATTTCAAACTTTTACTTAACGAATTTGAAGCAACTTCTATAAACTCAACATTATGTGAAAAGAATGGTGAAACTTGGTATGAAAATCGTTAGGGATGGCTAGCGTTATGTGAAAAGGTTGATCTTATCAATATTTGATATCCAAGAAATGATTTGGAGTTTGGCATGTAAACTCATGAGGTAGTGAAGATGACGAGTCTTAACAATTTGAGATGAAAGTTGCCTAGTGTATGCAACATGCGAAGCGATATGAAAGTCACGTAGGGCAGAAGTTGGGCAAGTTGGTTAGGCAACTTGCAGAGCTAACATGGGAGGTCACCTTCAATACTACAACTCTGTGACTAGAGCATGAAGTCGCATTAACCCACTATCGTGTGCGACCTTAAGTAATTCAATAATAATGTGATTTAAGTCTATATTAATGTTTCACAGTGTCTGAGGACATTTAGTAAGTTCATTTGTGCTATTCTAAGTAAGTTTATCATACCTACATGATAAGGTGAGTTTCATACATCTTAGGTCCGAAAATATTTCCATCATTTGTCAGGACGAGGAGTGCCACATAGGACGATATGTACACACAATGTGAGAACTGGTATCCACCTATGTCTTGCCATGTGAGATGATGTACTATATGCAAACTACGATTTCATGTGAGCATGTCCTCTCTTCAAGTATGCAATTGTGATGCTATGCTTGCATAATCATTAGAATGATGAACGTAAATTTTTCCAACTTATGTGTTGTTTATGAAAACTAGTCGGTATCTCAGATGCTATGATTTTATTTGATGTGATATGTGAGATGTTTTATACGGGGAAAAAATGAACTTGTGCATCGTAGTAACGTGTATTTAATGGGAATGCAAGGTCCATGACAACAACGGGAAAGAGAAGGTCTAGACGTGTAACACTAACACATGAATCTATGTTAATTTATGTTTTTCATAAGAGATAAAATGTTAAGTTGCTATTTGTATGAGAAATTAGAGTGTGTGACAACAAATTATCTACTTTTCATTATCCAGTATCACATAATCATGCTTTAAACGTATATATATCCAGATACATGTTTATTGAAACTAATTATTTAGTTTTAATTATTAAATATCACATAATCATATCTACAACAAACCTCCAAACACCCTATCCACTATAATATTAAATAAATAAATAAATAAATAATTGTTATTTATAAATAAATAACCATATTATAATTTAAATAAATAATTTATAAATAAATAAATAACCATATCTTAAGGGTGTTAGTTGTTAAGAGTCATGGTCAAAACTTTATTATAATTGGCCACATGCATATATTTATAATATATAATTTATATCACCTACCAAACCCATTCATTTTTGCTTCTTGTGTATAACAGATGTCACATGTTTTATTATTTTTATATCTCTAATTTTTAATGTTTTCACAGACATGTCTCAATAATAACAACAATAATTGTTGCTCAATTTTTTTTTTTGAATTAAAAGAATACGGATTTAGTTTTTTTTATATGAATCATGTCATTAATTGTAAAAATAATTTATTCAGTTGTAAAAAATAATTTGGAATTTGTAGATGTAATCAATCAGATATAAAAACTCCCTGGGTACGAAAATAATGATGATGGTAAAATTGTTTGGACATAAAAATTCGAGATATCTGGATTGTAAGAATATGCTCATGATTCGAAAAAAATATCCTTAAAAGTCTAAATCAATGACGACTCGAATAATTCATATAAAATTTTTTATAGAGTGAGAGATATTGTATATGAATAATAGGGTTGAGTTCATATGAGACTAATTTATTTTTCGTGAGATTCGTGATACAACATTTTTATATTTGAAACTTCATAGCAGAACATTGTGAAAGTAAAAAAAATCGGTATCTTCACAGCAAATATATTGTGATGGTCGCATTCACAATGTTTTACTGTAAAATTTCAAGTATAAAAAATGGTCTCACGGATCTCACAAAAACAAGTGATGAATAACATAAAAATATGTGTATTAGATCCATTTTTATTGAGTATTACATAGAATCCAATAATTCAAATGGATGTATTTTCTACATTTGATTGGGACAAAAGGTAATTAGGTGTTTAAAGTCAGGGTCAAAACTTTAATTAATTGGTCACAGGTATATTTTATAATTAATAAAAGATAATTAAGTAATTTAGTTTTTATAATCCTTAATCCAATAATACACCATTACATTATTTTTTTAATATAAAGTATATATATATATATATATATATATATATATGGAATTTTAATTTCTCCTAGAAAAATACATTAATTATCGTTCTCATAAATTATGGAGTTTTCAAATAATTAAGCCTCTCTCCATATATGTATATAAAATTGAATCCAGATATAGAATGGATATATTAAAGTTTTAAGATAACGATGATTGAAATAATCAACGTAAATAAAAAGTAAACACAATGACAAAAAAAATTACGTTGAATTAAGCAACTCACCCTCTTATAAGACTTTTATCCCCATATGTTGGGTGTTAGTAGTTTTCTCGTCAAAATAAATAAACAAATCATGTTACTCTAAATTTGTCGTGTCATGGGTTGATCTGGAATCAACTTATAAATGTGATGACGAGAAATGATATCTAATCATTACCGATTTTTAATAATAATTTTTATCCTGATTATATTATAATATTTTGTAATTTAAATTTTGTACCTATTTTTAATTTTAATTTTTTTCCTGATTATATTATAATATTTTGTAGTTTAAATTTTGTTTGACACTTGCCTTATGACAAAATATAAACACTATTTTATGACACAAGTTCATTTTTTAAACAATAAGATGATAATCAAAAGAAAAGTTATGTTTTATTGGGTTCGAGAATGTGTTATCATTTTTGTCCAAATTCAATGTACCGGAACGTATCTATGGTATCTGGATTACGTTCCAAATCGAAAACATAACTCTTGCTTGGTATAGAATCCATAATATCGTCCCAATTCAATGTACCAAAGAACATAACTATTAAAGAATTAAGTATAAATCAATACAAGTTTATGTGTTTTTGGGAAAACGATAATATTTTTATTATTTGAATGAAATATAAATTTGAAAAAATAAAATCGATATTAGTATCAAATTAACTATTTAATAGTTATCATTTTTTGTGTAACTTATTTAATTCAATTCTTTATTATAATTTAATAACAAAGTAATTTATATTTTGTTTAATAATATAATTTTTTATAAAGATAATATTAGAATTCAATGATTATTTAATTGTATTTTAGATTATTTATATTTAAAATGAATATTTATCTTGTATTTGATTATGTTTATCTGCAGTCAGTTACACAAATTTAAAAATAGAGCTTTAATAATTTGTACTTACGCAAAATTATTTGTAATATTGAATTTTAAGTAATATGCATCAATAAATAGTACTTCATGCATAAAAATGATTTTTAAGAGTTTTTCAAATACTTTATAATATATATATATATATATATATATATAATGTTTTATTTTATTAAAAAGGGCATAAGGGATAAATTGTTCGAGTTTGTTTTTATCATTTTAATAAAATTATTGTCAGGTTTGTTAGTTCATCAAAACTTGAACTTACAAGGTAATCAATGTCAATTGTGTGTCCTTTGGATTGTTCTCAACTCGAAAATTGGTCGTCATCAGAGATGATAAACCTTATATGACGTTTTGTGTAAAAAAAGATGCTTAAAGTATAACGTTATTCGATTGCTAAGAATAAGAATTTTTTTATTGTTGGAATAACAGACCTTTCAGGGTTCGAAGACCAAGAACCAAGAAATGTTTGTATTGACGAGTGAAAGTGGTCGTCATGCTTGCCTTAAATTTCTTGCAAGTATAGTATGACGTTTGCCTCGTTTTCAATCAACATAACGTGAATCTCGATAAAATATAATACATGGTTGTTCTCTACTGATCTTAACTCTCATGACCCTAAAAAATCTTGTCGAAACAATGGCATGCGTCGAGATGCCAACCCACAAAAAAAGTATTTAATCTCTATGTATGTAAATTATTTATATATTAGTGATACAATTTTGTATCTATACAATGTAATAAGATATAAAATTTTATTATAAATCAAAAAAAAAATAATCAATGTAATTTCTCATTTAAAATCATGATTTCCATGAATAAAACAGACCATTGCAAGTATACTTATTATAATTTAATTTAATTTGTATATTATGAAGTTAGATTTGTTATTTTTATAACTTAATTTAATCTATATATTTTATATACTTTTTTTTTTATATTTTGATTATAAAATATTGTCTTGTTTAAATGTTTAATAGTTTTTTATTTGCGATATTTTGATTTTAAAATTCAAAAAACGTGCTTTTAATTACAAAACTTATACAAATAAATTTAATTTTAAGAAAAACCAATAACTATTTCAAAATGTAGGGTAAATATCATATATAAAAGAAATTGTTAAAATACAGAAGAATAGATTAATACTTTGAAGAACACCCTTTTAGATCTTCAAGAGTTGAGTCATTTAAAAGATATGATATAACATGTACATGATACATTTTTAGACCCCCACATCTCACTTTAGAGCCAAGTCATGGCACAACAATAATAGTAAATGATCATTGTAAAATAACTAATGTTTTCCATATCGGAAAATATGTGTGACTGAAACATTCGACGTTGCCTTAGACATGCATTATTGATTGATGCACGCTTTTTGGCAAAACAATAAATTAAAAAACGAAAACTAAAGTCAACTCGTAAAGCATCTCTTAAGGTATCTTACGCATCCTTTTAACTTATCATACTCGACACTCCTTTTTTTTGTCTCAAATGCTAATCCATGCGGATACCTTATTTTATTAAAAACCAAAAATAAATATACAAGCAATAAAGAACGAATATAATAATTAATGATCGACTATGGTAGATACTTCAATAACATAAAAATGTTCGAATATATTTTTCTAGTAATCATTAATATCCAATTCTTGGCTGACTACATGTTCAATATATCAATTATCATATATATTTTTAAATATATATAAATGTACATATAGACTCTGTTTTGTCCCATCAACTCCATCAAAAGTTAGAAACACCCTTTTAGGTCTTTAAGAGTCGAGCCATTTGAAAGATCCGATAAAACTCGTGTAGAATGTGTTCCTAAAGCTCGTCTCACGTAGGACCATATCGTCATACAATGGTAAGTGAAAGTGACGACTTTTAACCGATTAGAATTTACCAATAATCTTACTATGCAATTTTGATGGTTGACAATCTTACCCGACAAGGTAAGTGATGGTGGCGATTTTTATCCAATTAGTGTTTGGTAAACAACCTCTTGTTTAACGTACACAAATAATATTATTTTTGTTATCTATTAAATTATATATATGTATCTATATGGGAGGAAGTTCCTTTAGAAACTCAAAATTGGTTAGAAACCTGAAAACCACCCACAGCGCGCCACATGTCCCTATTCATATGCATGGAAATGACCCTCACCCGTCGGCGAATCCGGTCTACCTGCCCGATGAAGGGACGGGGATTCCCCACTAAATCGGGGATGGGGACATGTATCGCACTTCCCGCCCCACCCGTCTCATACCCGTTATATATATATATATATATATATATATATATATATATATTATATATTAATTAAATATATTTTATTCAACTAAATTGATAATTCATAAATCTAAAATTGTTATTTTTTGGATATTAGTATGTAATATTCTTGATGTCAAGTCAAATTACAATTACTCAATATGTTTTAGATATTACTCAATATGGTTTCGTACGTGTGATGTTAAGTTTTTTTTTTCTTTTCATTAAATTGAATTGCTTTTGGTTTTAGCTTATTAATTATCATATGAAGGTGTGATTTCTTTTTTGATTTTTTTATTGAAAATTTATGAGATTTAAACATGTGTAGTATCTCACATATTTAATTTAAAATAACTTACATAAATGGAAAAAAAATCTCCATTTCCCCGATGTGATCATATTACGTGGCAGGGATGAGGACAGGGACATAGATGAGGGATCGGCGAAGGGGATGATTGAGGTCCCAGTCCCATCCTCGTCTCATTCCCCTGCTTACTGATTCAAGATGAATAACGTCATGAATAACACATTCTGATTAAAATGGACGTGTTATTCATCATGAATCACACATTCATTATGAATAATGTTACAACATCTATGATGAATAACACATTCATATGTCTGATAAATATGTCACATGTCATGCTTCTTGGGTTCCTAATCAATTTCAGGTTCATAATAGAATCTACCATATATATATATATATACACACACACACACACAAAACAAAGAGTGGGGAGGGGAGGGAGGAGGAGTAAAGGAGATAACCCATTTTCGGTACTCTTCGTGTGTGTGTGTGTGTATGTACACATACAAACACACACACACACACATATATATAAGAAGGTTTAAATAAAAACAATAATTAAATAAAATAACACGAAAACGATCAAATCACATATGATTTTACACTATTGGTTAAGTTAAAGGTGCAGGCGGCATGACTTGTGATCTCAAGTCGCGGCCAAAGTCGTGTGAATCACGTGTGATTTTAGTGTAAAATCACATGTGATTCGCCCGTTTTCTTATTCTTTTATTTGGTTATTGTAATCGTATGAACTTGACAATATATGAATTTAATAATTTAAGAGCTCCAAAATTTATGAGATGTATTAAATTTGACTCATTTGATTTAATTAATTAGTTTTATTAATTAAATATAAGAGGTTAATTTATTAAGTAAATGACAAGTCATGAAAACATTTTTTTAGGAAAATCAATTATTATTGTAAATAAATGTCACACAGAGACACGCGTGCTCTCTCTCTATTAATTGTGTAACCGTCCCTTTTTTTCATCCCTCGCGTCTTCATCCAAATATGATTTTAACTACTGGGTTATGTGTGCATAGTGTTATTCTATTCTTTAATGAATATAGGATAGGATAGGATATATAAGAGTTTACAAAACACCCATCATCATGCCTTTTATTTAGTTAGTTAAAGTTATCAAAATTACAATGTTTTTGTATTGAGCTTTAAATAAATATACGATTTATGGACTATAATGCATCGCACAAAATCTCAATAATTGTAAGTATCTCAAATGAAGGTCTCCATATACAAAAGGCCCAAAGTCATATAAAAACCTTGTAAAAGTTTAGCAGAAGAAGTCGAGCTCTTAAGGAGCATGTATGTACTTGAAGATTATTCTCTATTGGATAAATTTGAAGACAGGCCATTTAATAGAAGTAGTTCATGGTTTCATTCATAATCCATGGAGTTGCTTTGTCTTTCATCAACTTTGGATCCTACAAATGCAAATGAAGCTTTTCAAAGTGTTGTATTATGTGAATTTAGTACAAAAGTTTATCTTGAAGGTCTCAATTATCATTGACAAAAAGATGCAACTTGTACATTATTATATTCAACATGGAGATTATTGGTAATTATGGCAATGATATGGTATGGTAGGTGAAGGACTACTCTCACTCTTATTTATCATCATATTTTCTCTTACAATAATGAAGTTCCATTTTCAATGATGAAAAGTATGATACCAAAGAAAATGGAAATGGGTTTTTTGAATCACTCATTGCTTTTGTTTATCAAAGGAAAAATAGTTCAAAAGATTGTGGAAGATCTCAAACCCGCAAAAAATCAACAAGCTTTCATTTGGGTTCACGTAAGACCAGTCTGTTTTCATGACACCACTTTTTTACACTTCAAACTTCACAGCAAAACGTTGTAAAGGTAAAAAAAACGAACATTCACAACAACAACATTGTGAAAGTTACCTTTACAGTGTTTTGCGAAGTTTCAAATGTAAAAAGTGGTATCACGGATCTTACGAAAACAAACTGTTTTCACGTGAATGATCAAGTTTGACACTTGATATTAAAAGATTTGTGTTCTGTCTCTGCCTCACAACAAAGATTTGGAAAATTGATTTTTACAAAAAAAAAAAAAAACCAAAATTCTTTAATTTTGAATAATTAATTACTAGAAGGGTATTCGTGCAATGCATCGAGATACATATTGATTTTAGAATTTCGTTTTATTCTTTTTTTATGTCGATATAATACAGTTTTATGTGGTTTTAAGAAAACGCTAATATTTTTATTTTTGAATAAAATATAAATGTGAAAATATTATAAAATTTTAAAAAAAATATCGATATCAATATTAAATTAACCTTATTAAAAGTTCTTGTGTTTTGGTGTAAATTCGTTAATTCAATTTTTTAATTATAATTTAATTTAGGTTTAGTAATAAAGAAATTTAATTTAGGTTTAATAATATAATTTTTTCTAAAAATAATAACTAAATTATTTTGTTAAAACTCAATGATTATTCTAATTGTATTTTAGATTTTTTATATTTAAAATGAGATGTTTATCCAATATTTGATTATGTTTATCTACAGTTAGTTACACGAATTCAAATATAAAGCTTTAATAAGTTGTACTTATTCATAATTTACTTGTAATCTTAAATTTTAAGTAATATGCATTAATAAACAATACCTTATGCATAAAAAATGGTTTTTAAGAGTTTTTGTCAAATGATTTATAATTTATACTATCTTATAAAGCATTTGGCTAAAACTCTTAAATCCGTTCATCCATAAACGATATCATCCCTATCCGATTTCATCTCATATCTGAATTCGTGTAACTAACTGCAGATAAACACAATCAAATACAGGATAAACATCTCATTTTAAATATTAAAAATCTAAAATATAATTAGGATAATTATTGAATTCTAACAGAATACTTAATTATTATCTTTATAAAATATTATATTATTAAACCAAAAATAAATTATTTCATTATTAAACTTAAATTAAAT
>NC_037536.1:17971979-17973491 GCF_001531365.2 Cynara cardunculus var. scolymus | reverse complement strand
TTAAAATGTTAGTGTATGTGTGTGTGATATATATTTCTATTTAGTTTGGGTTGTCATTTATTGGGCAAATGTTAGGATTGTTTAAGTTACAATGTTTATATATATATATATATATATATATATATATAGTGTTTGGGTTGCCATTTGTTGGACAAATGTTAGGATTGTTTTAGTTGGAAACGTTTCATTTACAGTCGTTATGCTGTTGAAATTGACTAGTAGTATAATTTTAAACCACAGGGTACCTATTCAAACAATCTCACCGGGGATCCAGGAAAGGCCGTCTATTTGGGTTCGGGTACAATGAAGATCCCAATTTGGTTTTGACCGGGACATCCTCACAAGCAAACTCGAGTGGATCGCCTAATGTAGATAGTGAGGTGTGTACATCTTAAACCTTTGATGTTTATTTATTTCATTTATACTTCTTATTAGAAAGTTTAACGTTTTATTTTATTTGTAGTTCATTAACAACTTACAATCCCAAATTCAAGAAATAAGCACTCGAGATGAGATTCGACAGAAGGAGGTTGAGGAACTTCTTCGCCGAGAAGAGATCTGAAACAGGGAAGATGAGATCCGAAAGAAAGAACATGCAGACCTGATGGATATGATGAAGAGGTTTACACAATCTCAACAGTTTCCGCCTACTCCGCCGCAATAGATTTAATATAGTACATTAATAAACTAGCGTCATCACTCGAATTTATATATGTATATTATTTCGTCCGGATAATCATATTAGGTATTTATGACATATTTGTGTATTGTATATTTGTATTTAATTACAGGATATTTATATTTTAGGATTTTATATTTTGGTTTTTTGGTTTTTTTTTCCTGTACCAGCTAAATTCCGACGGATTTTTGGCGGAAAATCCGTCGGTAAATAAGTAGATATAAGTTTTATTTAAAAAATTTCCGACGGATTTCCGACGGAAAATCCGTTGGTAAATATTTTCCGTCAATTAAAAATAAAAATAAAAGTTTTATTTAAAAAATTTCCGACGGATTTTCCGACGGAAAAATCCGTCGGTAAATATTTTCCGTCAATTAAAAATAAAAATATTTTCAAATTATAAATTAGGAAAAAAATTAAAATATAATTACCGACGAAAATTCCGTCGTTAAATCTAATCCCATTTTAGATTACTTCTAATTAGCCCGGACAATTACTAACATATTATAAAAGTTTCCGACGGATTTCCGACGGACATATCCGTCGGAAAATACAAATCCGTCGGAAATTCCGTCGGAAAAGGCATTTAGCGGCGGGGGTTTTTCTGATGGCAACATCCGTCGGAAATCCGTCGGAAAAACCCTATTTTTAGTAGTGCATATCTGAATTCGTGTAACTAATTGCAGATAAACATAATCAAATACAAGATAAATATTTTATTTTAAATATAAAAGATCTAAAATATAATTAGGATAATCATTGAGTTCTAACAGAATACTTAATTATTATCTTTATAAAATGTTATATTATTAAACCAAAAATAAATTATTTCA
>NC_037536.1:17963740-17966699 GCF_001531365.2 Cynara cardunculus var. scolymus | reverse complement strand
AATTATAAAAAAATTGGATTAAAAAATTACACAAAAAATGAGGAATTTCAAATAGTTAATTTGATACTAATATCGATATATTTTTGTCAAATTTTTATGATATCGACAAACATATATTTTATTCAAAAATAAAAAYATCATCGCTTTCTCAAAATCACATAAAGCCATATTATAACATCGACTGAGATAAAAAATAAAATGAAATATTAAAAACAAGATGTATCTCGCTGCATTGTGCGAGTACGCTTCTAGTATATATATATATATATATATATATATATATAAAACTTGTTTAATTCAAAATATTTTAAAAAATCAAATTTAAAAATAAGTAGTTATTTTAGTTGTAATGATAAATAATATCAATTTGTGCTATTTAATTTTAAGTAACTGGATAATAATTTTTTTTAATACTTAAGTTAAAATATTTTATAACATAGTGTGAAAAAAGAAAAGAACTTTAGATTGAAATGATCCACCAAATAGCTTAGAAGTATAACTATTTTATCACCCCACCATTTTTCAAATAAAAAATCGACGAAATATAACAAAAATGGAGCAAAACAAATTACACAAAAAAACTGATCACTCTAATATCTATAATTTATCATCCATTTTGATATGTTTTCCATCTTTTTTTTCAAAAAAAAAAAATCAAAATTCCATCCGGATCTTTTCTTTTATTTAGTAGCCATTTTATCTGATAAGTTTAATTTAAATTAAAATTTTAAAATAATGAAGAATTAAAGTATAATATGTTAATTTAAAACTGACATTATTTATTAAAAAAAAAGGCAATAAATTGAATTAAAATGTGTAGAAGGTTCCAGTTTTATAATAAAAAAAGGCAGAAAGATAGGAACTCCAACGAAGCAGGTGAGGTGAGATTGGCGGAAAATAGACGCCGCTACACGTCCCTTTTATATATAAATTAACAATTATTCTATTTTCCAAACCTAAATATTATTATCAAACTAAACTTATAATGTTGTTAATATCAAGCTAAATATTACTATGTTACACACATGACGGAAGATAAATTAGAATCCATCAAATTAAAGGAATACAAAAACGATCAAATTGTATTTAATTTTACGCTAAGATTACATGTGAAATATGGTCAACGTATAGATGCATCGATGATTTGACCCGTAACCTAGATCACACCCAAGGTTATGCGTAATCGTATGTGGTTTTACACGTTAGTTCAATGTAAAAGTACATGTGATTTGTTTGTTCTCGTAATTTTTTACTTAGGGGCCGTTTACCTAAACACTTACCCGGTAAGCACTTACCGATAAAATTCAACACTATCGCTTACTTACCATGCAATATTTTATTTACTAAAATGCATCGTATGCAACAATTTCTCCTGGTAAGCACTAACCATGGTAAGAGTTATCGTCCTCACTTACCGGGTAAGACTCTCGATTCTTGCCTTCGCTCTTACTGGGTAAGATTATTAGCCCTTGTCATATTCATCTGGAAAGTAAAATAACTTGGTAAGAATAAGAGTTGAGGTGAGAGACGTATAAAAGAAATTTGGACCCTTGATCACTTTTAATCTTACTCTCACCCCATGAATTGCGCTTCTCACAGGAATTGATCCAGTACGTCTCACTATAATTTTCATTTTCACAGAAACCCAACCTTATATATGTGTGTGTGTGTGTGTGTGTGTGTGTGTGTATATATATATATATATATAGAGAGAGAGAGAGAGAGAGAGATGCAAGTTCAAATGAAAAACGAGTTTTGGTTGTGAACCAAGGGACAAAAAAGAGCGTGAGAAGTATCTCATGCGTTCTGAATAATATATATTCATGATGAATGTGTATTATTTATCATGAATAATAAATCAACTTAATATGAATCATGATCGTGTATCATTCATCATGAATAGTTCATGAACTTCACCTTTGTTATTTATTCTAAATGTGGACGTTGAGGACACGCGTCGTGCTCTCCTTTGTCCAACGGTTCACAGCTGAAAATCGGTTTTCAATAGAACTCTCTCTCTCTCTCTATGTATGTATGTATGTATGTATGTATGTATGTATGAATGTATGTATGTATGTATGTATGTATGTATGTATAAGGGTTCAAATGAGAACACCTGGATTTTCATTAAAACGTGAGAACATTCTTTTACCATAATCAATCACATGTGATAACATATTCCACCACACATGATACCATATGTGATACTAAATCAAAAACGCAGACGACCCCTGACACGACTTAGGTTGACGCAACCTATCATTGTACACCACTAGGCCCCTTCACGTCTATCATGACATGTAATATGAGTGTTTTTGAGGTGATACTAAATCAAAGGTACAAACGACCTTTGACATGACCTAGGTCGTAGGACACATCGTCTACACACCATCATGTCCCGTCACATATATTATTACATATGATAAGAGTGTTATTACATTTTTATAAAATTAAAGTGTTTTCATTTAAACCTCCACTTATATGTATAATTTGCAGTTTGTTTAAACAATTAAAAACACTTGTGGGAAAGAAAAGATATATTGTAAAGCTAGTCTTGCTTTTGGTAGAAAAATCAACAACGTGTTGTAGGTAGTGATGTAAAATGATGTGGTGATGGTGATATGATGATAATGAAGACAAACAAGGTGAAAATTATTCTTATATATGTAACGTAAAGGCATAGTGGACATCAGTTGACAACAATTTTTCGTCTTTTTTGAACAATTATTTATCGTGTTCGGTAGCATTTTACAAGTTTGTTTAAAAAGATCGTTTTCCGTGGACCATCTAAAAAATGTGAAACCGATGTTTGAAAATCAAATCTAACAAAGGGTGTTAAGGTTCTTTATATCATATCATCGTTAATTTGATGAGTCAAAAATATCAACATATTTTCACTATAAAATAAAAATTTATATGAATAAATATTTATATTTATCGAGAAAATATTGTTACTTTA
>NC_037536.1:17950859-17959782 GCF_001531365.2 Cynara cardunculus var. scolymus | reverse complement strand
TTCTGTTAGAATTTAATGATTATACTAATTATATTTTAGATTTTTTATATTTAAAATGAGATGTTTATCCTGTATTTGATTGTGTTTATCTGCAGTTAGTTATACGAATTCAGATATGGGATGAAATCGGATAGGAATGAAATCGTTAAGGATGAACGGGTTTAAGAGTTTTTAAGAGTTTTAAGAGTTTTAAGAGTTTTTAAGAATTTTAGTCAAATGTTTTATAATATAGTATAGATATAAATAAAAATAATAATAATCTACCTCACATATCATAATTAATTAATAATTTAAAAAAAAAAACAATGGAATGTCTAGAGACTGCCGCAAGGGCAACCGGTAGAGTTTTTCAAAATCATAGGGACGATTGTGTAATTTACTCAAAATTAATTAAATTAGATTTAAGTTTTACTAAAAAAAAATCGACTTTGCTTTGATTATTTAATAACAATATATTTATCACTAAAGATCTATAATATTTTATTTATTAAATTATAAATCATCAAACTATAAATTATTAATGTTATAAGAAAATGTTGAAAAGCAAATGAAACATTTAAAAGATTTATATTGTAATTATAAAGATTTACATAATATATCTTCAAAACAAAAGTAAACCATATTTTTGGTCTTGTAACATGTTAAAAATTGTGAATTTTGTCTTCATAGTTCATTCATTATATTGACACTTATTGTGGTTTGCAAGAAAAGAAAAAAAAACAACTCTTACGGATTTGATATTTGAACTTAACGTGTGTTAATCACTCAACATGCACTAGTCATGTGAGGTCATTTTAGTCTTTTTTGCTTTTTATTTGATATTTTTTTAATCTACACATTTTTGAGAATTAAAGGAAAAGAGAACCTAAATAAACTTAACCCTCCCCTCCCCTCCCCTCCTTCTTCTTCTTCCCCAAGACACCATTGATCGACCTCCATCTCCATCAATTCTATATACACTTCTCAAGCTGATGTTGCTACGATTACAGTCTGAACCTTAAAATTCTATGCTAAGTTGCCTACCTTTTTGTTAGAAACCATGGAACCAAGTTAGAAACGCTATCATCAAAAAGAAAAGGTAGTACCACAAAAAGGGGTGGCAAGGGGAACAGACCCACAAAATGGGTTTCATCGGAACATTTTCACCGGTTAATTGGAGTTTTCAGTAATCGAACAAACCTAGAAAATGAACAAGAACTATCAAAACTTAACTAGGGTTTAAGCCTTTGTATGAAAAAACATAAAACCATGTGAGAAAAAACCAAAAAATGGTATTGTAAATTGGGTTTCAATCTAAAAACCTAGTTGTAAGATTGTTTATCTTGGATGAAGGAACAAGATTTAAGGCCACATATCTAAAAAAACTAGAACCAAAAAGGGTGTGCAGTGGAATATGAGTTGTGTTTACGGTTTCAGGTGTTGTAAGAGGGTTTAGGTTGGAAAGGGAGGCTTCCTATGAGGAAATTTGAAGGAGAGAGAGTGAAATAAGGAGCCTAGGTTAGAAGAAACGGTTCATCGGAGAAGACAGAAGAAAAGCAGCATCGTCACTCACATGAGAAGTCAAAAAGAAGAGGGCGAAGGGTTTCTACTTTTGTGCTACATGAGAAGTGGGTCGATGCGGAGAAGGGGAGGCGTATCTTTTTTGAGTTTTTTTCACAAGTTGGTAAAATTACTAAAATACCTTTACATGAGAGGAAGTTATTAAAAAATAACAGTATTAATCAGAGGGATCAAAAATGTAAAAATGTACAAACCACAATAACCGTTAATATTGTAATGAACCATCTAAAAGGACAAATTTTGTAATTTCTAACAAACTAGAAGGACCAAAGGTGTAGTTTGCTTTAAAACAATGAATAAAATTACGAGCACTTGTCCCGTTACTTGATGTTGTCATGAAATTAAAAAAAAAATACAAAAAAGTAATATTCACAAACATAATGCAAAAAAAGTTATAAAAAAACCCCACATTTTGGGTCTTGTCTCATTATCGAGTTTATTTTATATACGTTAAATAAGGAAACTTAAAGTCTAGCATTCAATGTCAATTTAATTTGTAACGTACGTATTAGACATAACTCGGTAAATAGCATATTTGTCATGTTCTAAAATTACGAGCGGTTACTCTTGTATTCAGCCTCCATAATAGAAAAAAGAATTGTGGGTCATTTTGTTACGACAAGAACATTTAATGAAAATTGTCATATTATATTGATCCCCTTTCAAAACTTTAACTTTAAGTTTCAGTCGTACTTCTTGTACTGTGCTAACCGACGCTTTAAATTACGTTATTTAAAGGGAGTTTGAATGTATGTTTTTAGAAGTGGTCCTTTGATTATTGGACTTCAAGCCACAAAATTAAGTTTTTAGGGTTTGTTAAGCACTCGACACCGTAAATTAAGAACTGTAAATTCAAGTAGCATAAATAGATCCAAAACAGTTTTTTTAACTGATTGTCTTATAACAACAATTTGATTTCACGTAATTTACTTTAAAGCACAATTCCAAACCCTTATTTAATGGCTTGTTGGAAGTAGTCTTTGAACTGTCACATCGAAATACTTTAAGAAAATTTATCACGTTGTACAAAGTGAGACATATTCAACGGGTAAACGATTTCAACTTTTAACATTCTAATCCAAATATTTCAACTTGAGACAATATGGACGTTATAAGGGAGTTTTGATGCGTGTGAAATTGATTACCTTCAAAATTTTGAAGTCTTTTCTTTTTGTCGAATATGATTATGAAAACAGTTGAGAAGTTATTATATCAAGAATGATTCTAAAAATAATGCAAATTTATGAAATTATCTACTATTTACTTTAATCAAATATTTTGTGGATTATCTAATTTTAATCATATCCCATGTGCTCACTCGCAAGGACCTTTTCTTAAAAATTTATGAAAATCGTGACAACATTGAGAACTATATGTTATTTCATTTGAGACTAGGATTTAAAATATTAATTAACATATATTTGTTTCGCATGAACAAAAATACGTAAAACAATATGTTAATATCAGTTATCACAATATATGAAGTTCTTAAATGATTAAGCTCTTCCACCGGTATACCACCTATATTTTTTTATCCATTTTTACTTGTATACCATTCATAGGAGGAGACATGAATAAAATACAGCCACTCAAAATCAATTAATTGTTACACACCATCAATTATATTAATAATTTTACAATATTTTATACATTTACGTAAATATTTGTGTCGAATTCAACATTTTTGGGGGTCAAAAATTATTTGGTCTTTGTTCTTATCGATCCAAATTGGATCATGGTCATCCTTTGTCCAAATCCTTCGGAAATTTCCTTTTAATAAATTCTTTTATTAATATAAATATAAATATAGTTATTTTTTTTCTTTCTATAATTATGTTTTTCTCCTTGTAATATATATATATATATATATATATATATATATAATTATTGTTTTTCCAATTTTAGTTGAAACGCTTTTTATGTCAACGTCATGATAATACCAACACGAACATGACTCACGATGTCGTATCAAACATTATGTGTTAAAGAGGACAAATTGGTACAAAAATACAAAAACTTATTTTGCTACCTTTTTTATACCGATAGGTTTTCGAGCCAGCTTATGCACCTACTAATCCTCCGGGTGACTATTAATTGTCTGGAGTCATCGCACGTAAACCTTCATGATCGCATGTGTTTTCATAGCGACTATGTTCGAATCCCAAGATAGATGATATTTTTCCACTACATCCCAATGGGGCTTAACCAATACGTTACAGCCCAAGTGGGTTTTTTGGAACCTACTAAAAACTCAATTTTGAGAATGCAATGCACTATGGTTTTTTAAACAAATGCGTAAGACATTTACGTAAAGTCTGGCTTAAATAGGAATTCAATTGAAAAAACAGTTAAAACTTGAATTTGATTGTGAAGATAATTCCCCCTTTTAAGAGTAGAGGAAGTTTAACAATGTATGTTACATTTAATTACAATTGCCATAACTAAAAAAACGTAAAACATTATTACAAAAAGTTTTTGCTTATATATGTAAATCATATAGTAATTTTTGAATCATAGATGAGTAGGACAAGTGGAATAACATATCAATAAGTGTTTGGGACCATTCTGTCGTACCGATAATGCTCTTCGTAGTCGGTGGACAAAGTTTCTCACTTATTGTGTTGGATTGACCAACTAAATATATATTAAAATTATAATATAATGTTTAACAAAATGATTTATAAGATTATGAACACACTTTTTATAGAATTTCGACACATTTATTTTAAATACTACTGATTTGAGCCAATGGCCACAATATAAACTAAATTAACAAATTATTCAAAAAAATGAGTTAAAATATATCTTTTTTGAAATTAGATTTTTAAAATATAAATATACTATTTTGTTTTTTTAATATAATTTAATTTATTATCTATTGAAAATAAAAGAGTGACCAATAAGGCCAGAATATACATTGAAAGTTTGAAACCCAATTTGGGTTTAATTATTTGGCCTTGTCGATATGGGCTAGTTTGGGTCATGGGAAAAACCCATTTAATATTAACGGGACTGGATCGGCCCAGAAAATGATTTCTTATACTCGGATCATATCGGTCTTTAAAATGATCTCGGTTCAAATAAGTTGGCTTGTAACCACGTTGGCTTTGCCTCGAGATGAAAATACAAGTACCCGTTGCAGTCTCGACAACGGGTCCCGGTTTTTGTCCTTAAAAACAATTTGTTAAAAGGTTTTTTAATATAAAAAATATAATGCAAGCTTTTATAAATATATTTTTGAAATAAAGTATTGAAATACAATTTTGAATATTACATTTACTTCATGAAAACTTGTATTACAGTTTATAAAAAATATTAAATTACATGAAAAACCAGGCCATGTCTCATTTTTCAAGAAAATTTGTAGAAGGTCTTGGATAAGGACTAGTTTTGCCATCTTTATCTTATCTTATTGTAAGAGTTCTTTAGTTCCATCTGATTAATATGCTATTCTAACAATATTGTCAGAGATTATTTTGAAATATGTGACTATAATAATGAATTTAAGAGACCGAATTAATATGATATAAGCTTGTCGAAAATAAAAAAAATATGGTTAAGACAAGGACTTGTTTTGCCATCTTTATCTTATCTTAGCCATATTTTTTTTATTTTCGACAAGCTTATATCATATTAATCCGGTCTCTTAAATTTGTTATTATAATCACATATTTCTAAATAACCTCTGACAATAGCATATTAATCAGATGGAACTAAAGAACTATTACAAGTTTAGTATCACATGTATCTTTGCAATCCCATCAAATGTTAGTGTTCATTTTACCTAGTAATATATGTATAATGAACATACAATCACCAATATATATATTCTTCATAAACCTGTTTTCACAAAAGAGCATACTTTGGTAAGATATTCTATCCACCGATCTATTTTCAAAATGGATAATTTTATATTGTCGTAAATTATTTATACTTGATAAAATCATTCATCTACCTAGATTTCACATAAGGATCATATATCAATTGAACCCTTATAAACCCAAGTACTATATATTGTTTTTTCCCTGACAAAAAGCATTTCAGTATCGTGGGAAAAGATCCATAAACAAAATTGGAAAAAAGAAAGAATTGAACACCACAAAGAATATATATATATATATATATATATATATATATATATATTGGTTATTATACAATCATTTACATTTGTACAACTAAATCTTAACTGTCCATTTAATTTGATGAATATTTGATTTCATAAAAGTTTTGATTGTTTCCTAATATAAAGTATTGATCATAATTAATGAACCATATTCATCTTCCATAAATATTCAAATTATAATAAATGAACTCCCATCATTTTTATAAATATCTCAATTAATTGGGTTGCATTGATTATACAAATGAACATGATTGCATTTGAAATATACTTTTTAAAAAGGATGTTAAATTAAAGATAATAAAATGAATGTTTTCTTCTCTCAATAGAACGCAACGCAATATCAAATGGAAGCAACATGGGCTAAATAATAAGCAAAATTAAGACACTTTATTGAATTTGAATCAAATGAATAGGCCCAATAAAATAGCTGGGGGCCCAAATTAAAACTAAATAAATGATGAAATCTGGAATTAATTGGTTACGAGATGGTCAAAGTGGGTCCTGCCTTCCCTTGGAATCGGTTAGAAAAATCAAAGTCGGGGTTGAGAACAGGACCAATTATAAGTGGCAAAAGAATTTTGAATGAAGATAAATAATTGAATTTATTTCAAATATTATAATTGGAAATTTTTAATTTTTTTGGTGTAAATGATGTTTCAAATCTGATTTTTATAAAACCGCGGGTCGAATACATTCAATCCCATTTTCGTTTACTCCAACCACTTAGGATCGAGACCTAAACTAGTTAGGACCGATGTAAATTAACTGATTTAACCCACTTTTACATTTATATTATATGATAATTTATAAAGTTGTATATTTAATAGATAAGGATTGTTTCCATTTAGTGAAGAAACTAATGAACATAAATCTTGTATCCCAATTATTAAAGTGGTTTATTCAAATATGTGATCAGTATTTTAAAATGAATTACAATCGATCAAGTTTGATATCTGCTTTTTGTATATTAATAACAGATATTGTGTATGATGATAAATGTAGAATTGCTGAGATGCACGATTATAGTAGATTTTAAAAAACTAAAGATTCGTTTAGCATATTATTAATAATCAATTGAAAAATTGTAGGATAGATTAATTTTTCGTGGTAGATTGCAATTTTCTATATAATAAAACGGCAACCTCTCGTACGACATTCATTTGATGGAATGGTGATTTTATTTGCAATGTAAGGTATCATAGTTTTATTCGCAATAACAAACCTAATCATTGGATAAACATCAAGATGGTTACTTAGAAAACAACACCACACGTATGTTTATGTCAAAATTTGCACAAAAACACTTTAAGGTTGGAGTTCGGATCTTATCAGCTACAGATGAATCTTCGAAATAAATGAGTAAAATAACAAAAAAAAAATGTAAATGAGACAAGAGATTTGGTGAAACGGAAAACTCCATCGAGGGTAGAAAACACGGACGACAATAGAAGTCGTCGGTGCACTATGCACGTCAACCAGGGACATCGTTCATAATAACATAATTACAAGGAACGATCTTGGAAACTGCCACATGTCGTGTGTAAATTAAGAAAACAACAGTAAAGTCTTCGAAAGTGTTCTTCGTGCTATAGCTTGTGTTCTTGTGTATTCTTATGATTTGAGAGCGTTCAAAAGTAGATAGGTGTAATTAGATGATCACCTTTGCTCGAATATGCTTGATTCTTTGATAGATGCCTTGTATAATGGTCGAATCTTTATGATAATTATAAATACAGGTCGTCTGTTACTTCTGGTGCTTTTTGATGAGACATATCTTCAGTAATTATGTGTTATGACCTGCAGTTAATAACAAAAAGTAACATTTGTCCAAGGAAAATATGTGTTACTAATAATCCAAATTAGACCAACATCAGAGTTAGTCGCGGAAAATATCATGTCGAAGATATCGACCGTCGTTAGTCGTGGGTGCCTTGGTCGTTGAATATATCGACGATCACCGAATAATATGGGTTTTGTCAATGATATTTTCCATGTGAGAAAGGGTTTTTCCTATGTCCGTTGTCCGTTGTGTATGTGATTTTTTACCTAAACAACATATACATTTAAATTTTAAAGTACATTTGTGACTACTTCCAATATGTTTACCTAAAATAAAGTATACTCAACTTTTGTTTGACCCGTAAACTCCGAAGCCAAACCCAAAAGACGAATTCTTTAACCGTCAACCGATGATGAAAACTTCCAAATTTGAAAGTTCAAATTCTAGACGGTCTAGTTATAAATAATTAGTAGTTCGATCAACGTATATACACAAGAAACATAGAGTTAAGCTAATGGATGGTATTAGGTTTCAGAGTCTTGAAAACATTTGCCATTCTATGAATGCATGAACCTTTATTGATGTTCTAAAAAGCTTGTTGTAACAGCTGTTATGACATGTCATGGCTCAAAGCTTGTGTTTCTTGCCACGTTAAGCTCGTGGCATGCTATCGCCTAATATGTGGTTTTTATAACACGATATTTGATTTTTCTTACATTTTTTATGTCTTGTTTGTTAGTGCTTAGTATATAACCTAATATAAATTGTTTAATATCATTGACTAACTACGTAATAATAGAAAACATATGTTTATATATATATAAAATATTATATATGATATAGATATTTGTTGTCATAAATCACACCTTAAAAAATATTGTGACTTCTAAGTCTTGAGGTTTGGTTTCGCCACCACATCATGCCTTATGTGGTTTAAAAAAAGGGAAAAGTCTAAAAAAGACTAATGGACTTTAGTGTTTTGAATTATTAAGTTCTTGGACAATTTTTTGGAACAAATAAGTCCTTGGACATTACAAAACATGTTAAATAACTCATTGGACAATTTTTTGGAACAAATAAGTTATTGGACAATTTAAAACATGTTAAATAACTCATTGGACAACTTTTGGAACAAATAAGTCCTTGGATAATCCAAAACATGTTACATAACTCCTTGGACTTTTCTAAAACATGTTAGATACATTCTTATGACTTGTACAACTAGTTAAAGTGATAAAATAGTGAAAAAAAAGTCCCAAAAAAACCCAATGAACATTCGTATTTTGAACGATTAAGTCCCTAAATATTTTTTGAACCAAAAAGTATTTAGATCTATAAAATTAAACAAATATAACAAAAAAGTACTTACATTTACAAAAAAATAATTACATTTAAAAAGGATTTTTGATAAAATTTATTTTAATTAAAATTAAAATATATTCTTTCAGTGATTTTTCAAA
>NC_037536.1:17917108-17950407 GCF_001531365.2 Cynara cardunculus var. scolymus | reverse complement strand
GTAAGTACTTTTTTGTTATATTTGTTTAATTTTATAGATCTAAATACTTTTTTGTTCAAAAAATGTTTAGAGACTTAATCTTTCAAAATATGAATGTTTATTGGGTTTTTTTCCCCATTTTTTCACTATTTTACCACGTTAACTAGTTGTACAAGTCATAAGAATGTATCCAACATGTTTTAGAAAAGTCCAAGAAGTTATTTAACATGTTTTGGATTGTCCAATGACTTATTTGTTCCAAAAAATTGTCCAATGAGTTATTTAACATGTTTTAAATTGTCCAAGGATTTATTTGTTCCAAAAAATTGTCCAAGAAGTTATTTAACATGTTTTGGAATGTCCAAGAACTTATTTGTTTCAAAAAATTGTCCAAAGACTTACTCATTCCAAACACTAAAGTCCATTGGGTTTGGTTTCGCCACCACATCATGCCTCATGTGGTTTAAAAAACTTCTATTTATAGCACTTTTATATGTTTAACATATATTTATTAATTATAATTTAAATATTATATTTAGTGTATATTAAATTAGTTTAAGTATTTGTTAAATTTATATTTCTACATCTTATCTATCTATAAATATTCTTTTGTGTATATTAATCAGTGATATTTTTATATTTTATTATCAAATATGTTATCATATATCCATTTTTTTAAAAAGTACTTATTAAATTTTCAACTGATTAAAATAAAATATTTATCATGATTACATTTTATTCGAGTAAATACATCATTGTCTTGCAACGTGTCCTAGTTTATTTTAACATGGGTTATTTTTGACCTATCAAAAGACATTTGCATTTAATGGTAAATGAACAACTTTGTGGACTGTTGGACTTACAATAGTGTTGGTATGTAGACTGAATGAGACAGGACGAGACAAAACATGACTAACTGTATGTCTTATATTTGGTACGATTAGGACATGACATGACAAGACTGTTAAAATGACTATATTACCTCTAAATGTTGTTTAATGTTATTTTATATCACATAATGATTGTAAATGACAACAAATCAACCAAAAAATTATTCAATCTATGATATCAATACTTTTTTTAGCATTTCAAGACCACATATAAATAACATTTGTCATACCATAAATTTTAAATACGCACATATTTAAAAAGTTTAAACACAACAATTGTAAATAACATTTGTCACGCCATCGTCAAAAGTTTAATATTTCGATAGTGGAGATTGGAATCAAGAATGGAGGTTGTATAAGAGAAAAAAAAAATGATGCAATTAAATTAGGTTTGTATTTTGATATCAAATAATAACGGTAATATTGTAATCTCAAATTTAGTATCATGTTGTTCTACTTTATTGGTGGAACAAAAAAACTCAAGAATAATCTAATCCAATTTTACTTTTGTCTCATGTTGTATCATCTTATTTATTTGTAACAAAACTATGACACTGTAATTCATCAGTTGGAGATGAACTAACTTGTTGTATCCCATATGATACAACGATACATAAAATTTTATTATAAATAAAGAACACAATATTAATGTAAGTTTTTATGAACAAAATCCAAAATTTATGTTTGAAATTGAAATTAGAGGTGGTAGTTGAACATATATATGCTAATTTACAAATCCCAGTAAAAGTACCCCTAAAATTCTATATTAATATTGGTGTCAATATAAGGATTATAAGATTTACTTTTTTTAATGATTTGTTTAATTCAAAACTTTTTCTATTTAAATATTTTTAGATTTCAATAGAGATGTAACTTATGGACTGTTTGTCAAACGCTTACCATGTTATATTACCTTAACCAACGAATATGGTAAAGACCAATCTTATCCAATAAGCACTAAGGTAATGACCAATAATCTTACCCGGTAAGTTAGGGCGACGGCTCTTACCCTATTAGCGCTTGCCGGTTAAATTTTTTGTCGTTTTAGTGGACCAATATCTTACCTAGTAAGGTAAGTGACAGTGTTAAATTCAACCGGTAAACACTTACCGGGTAAATAAATAGGTAAACGGCCCCTTGTTCTTAGTTTTAGTAATGAAAATGTTTGTATAAAAATAATAGAGTATTTTTGTTGTATTAATATGACTCAATAATGATTATATAATTTAACGTGTTTATCAGTTAGTTTATTAATTAATTAATTTATAGAGTTGAAGGAGCTTTTAAAAATAATACATATATAGTAATTATTTATGAACTTGAATGTAAAAAGTAGTGCATTAGTAAGCAACACATTATACTTTGTAAATTGTTTAAAAACTTTTACCTAAAAGTTTTATAATATAATATTATATACAATTGTGATTTGACTGAATTGACAATAAAAACAGTTAACCGAACCAAGCTTTTTGAGTTTGAAGTTTTCCAAACCAACTAGTTGTAAGTATGATGACCAAGTCACCAAAACCAACTAAATTGCTTTGGTTTGTCCGATTTATTCAACTTCGGTAGGAAATGAACACCCCTAAGTTCATGTTTGGTGTTCCTTGTAACACAATCCATGACCCACACTGTTTCAAACCCAAGGGGGTTGCTTACTAAGATATCAACGACCGTATGCTCATGTTTGGTAAACCCCTAGAGTCGATTCAAACATAGCCAAAACCCCGTTTGTTTAACCCAACATGGAAAACAAAATCACGTCAGGATTTATGTACATTCAAGTCTCATGTCATGACAACTAACAAATGGTAGTAGACACATGCTCGTTTGTATATGACCTCTTCTCACCATATGTCTTTTGAGGTATCTAATTACAAAATTAATCATCATTACCTACAAAAATGATAAAACCTCGTAATCATTAGTATCATTTTTGGGTGATTGGTTTCAAGATCATAGAGTTATCAAACACTGTATTTTTTTTAACTTACATATTAAATTTACCAATGAAAGCCGACAATAACAATTTAGTAAATATGAAGTTTTGGGCAAAATGAATCAAAATGTATTCAATATATATATATATATATATATATATATATATATAAGCGAATGTTCAAATTTATCATATTCCCAAAATAAAAATAAAACAAATTTTGTTTTTGTTTTGTGGTAATCTCGAAAATGACCGATATACATAAAGCGAGTGAGAAAATGACGAGATTTTTATATATTTGCACGAAATGACCATCCAATTTACCAAATGAATTAACCATTAGCGAAATAACACGTGTCACTTTGTCATTGGTTAACGATGTCAAGGAATCAACAAAAACCTCATAAATGGACAATTTGTAAGAATTTCTTCAAATCTTTTTTAATAAAGTGGGTCCTGCTTCCGACATTAGTGAGACAATCGTCGATGACAGATTTCTTTGACGGATCATTCTATATAAATGTAATATTGTGATTTTATGGTTATTTCTCATCAATTTTCTTTTTTAATCAACGGAAATCGTAACCATTTGCATAAGCAATAGCTAATTTAAGAATTGGTTAAAAAATTAGCTAAAAAATGAATTTTCGATATAAAAAATTTTCCTTTTTATTTTTTATTTTTTTATTTTTTTATGGACGTTTGTGATTTGATAGAAGAAGAAGTATGTGAAGTTGTAAGGTCCATGCTACTTGTAAACACACGCAAACAAATAATATTCAAATGACTGCAAGCCCACTTTACACCCATAACGTGTTTGACCACTTACTATCTATCACCATTCACCCGTGTACCAACACCAATTATTATTATTATTATTATTATTATTATTTAAATCAATTATTTGTATTTTTGGTCATTTCAAAAAACATGTTTAATTATGAAATAATTTTTAAAAAATGGCAAAAGATAAACCCTAGTTGTTTGGAAAAAAAAAAATTTGGAAGACAATAAATATATTAAAAATACACTGATTGGCAACTGTTATTGTAAAAAGCAGAACAAAATAAACGGATCATGACAATTAATAAAAGCCAAAACTAAACGAGTAACAGAAAATGGACTGCAACAAGCCAAAAAAACCTAGTTAACAACCCAGGTTGCAACACTAATCTATCCATTTTTAGTTGGAACCCTTAATGCTAGAAAACCAACTAAATGAAATCAATTACATGTCATTCCCAATTAATCGGTTGGTCATTGTTTTGTTTTCTCTTCATTATTATTTTTCAGCAAAATTTGGTTAAAGGGATTGGATTTTTTTTCAAATTAAATGTTGAACAAGATTCGTTAAAAATTAAGGGTGGGGGATTTAAAAAAAACTAAATCAACCCTTATTTTTAACAAATAATGGAACAAGATAGCCGAAGGAAGGTGAGGATGACATCAAGCCATCATGCCTCTTATGCTCTGGACAGCACACGTGCTACAATGGCCGGACAAAGGGTCTCGATCCCGCGAGGATGAGCGAACTCCAAAAACCCATCCTCACTTTGGATTGTAATGGTGAACTGGTTGTATCCAATACCGATACAGGTGAACAAGTAGAGTATGTTAGGGTGCTTGAGAGAACCATGTCGCACGAGTTCGGCAGTTTTAAAGATTTGGGGACTAAATCTTACAAAAATCAACTTTCGAAAAAAAAGAAAGATAAGGAGTAAAAAATGTAAATCATTTTACTTTTCAATTTATTTTCTTATTTTTGTAAATAAAGAATTTTATGTTTTTCATCAAATCAATATATATATATATATATATATATATATATATTAAAACACTCAAAGAAAATGATTTGAAATGATGAGATTTGAATATTCCTCAAATATGATTAAGTTTATTTATCCCTACGTTGATGGGAAGAAAGAAAATTGAAAGAAAGAAGTGTGAGTATATATAGGAAAGGAGGAGGCGATAACTTATTGCAAGTTATGTTGTTGGTTCAAATGAATCGACTTTTTCATTTGCAAAAAGAATTTTAAAAACTGACTTGTCATTATGACAATAGAGTAGGAATGAATTTCTAGCAACACATAGGGTTGTGTTACTTTGAATAACCCGTTTTTTACACACACAAAATAAATCTTATTAAATAGCGGATCATTTAAATATATATATATATATATAATAAATGATTTATATAAAATAAAATTTTAAAATACTGACATGGCATCTTGAGAGGATGTATTTCAAAATATTGCAGTGTGATTGGTTCTTGAAAATCCTGCATTATTGAGAAACTAATACATTGTTAGAGTGTAATAAATATATATTAGAAGAAGCATGTGATGTTTTCGAGTGAAAGAGTAAGATAGCTATGTAAGCCATTGTTTGGCCTCTAATTGTTGCAATAAAAGTTACATTTATTATAAAGGAACAAACATGAGAGCTGATTTGAATATTCTCAAAATTTTGAGTAGTAGTGTTTTTTTAGTTATCTTAGGGAAGAACATGATATAGTGGGAAAAAAATCGGTATAAGAATGAAGAAAGAGATGTTTTTATAGAGTTATGTCAATATAAACGAAATAGTTATTTTGGAGTAAAACTATTTTTATCATTAGTGTCAATATAAGAGAAATGTTATGAAATCAATATAAATGATAATAAAAGTAAACTTTGTAAAAAGATATTTAAGAATTAATTATTTTAAAATCTTGCATTATGGTTGGTTTTCGGACATCCCACATTGATGAAAAAAGTTGATAAGTATATAAAGAAAACGATGTGATCCTTTTGAAAACTAAAAGGGTCATATAGCTATTAGGTTTATAAACGAACGAAACGTTCAACGAACCGTATTCATATATGTTCGTTCACTTAATAAATAAATGAACATGAACACATTTTTTTTCGTTTAGTTAAATGAACGATCATAAACATTGGTTTCGTCACATGTAATAACTATACAATTATATTTTTGCAAATATTATAACCATAAATGATTTAACTAAAAAGTTAGAGTAAGTTACAAATTTCATCCATGTGATTTTATCTTGGTTACAAAGAAGGTCCCTGAACTCTAAAATTCATGATTAGGGCACTCGTGGTTTCATTTTCGTTATGTACCAAGTCCTTTGTGCCAAATCTGTTAAGTTTTCTTTGTTAAATAAGGGCAATTTTAAAAAAAATTGTGTAAGATAACGAGATCAAAAACTCATCGATTGCGGGTAATGATGGTGAAGCTATTCCAGATCTGGCCATTCCCATACCCTTCAAACTCAAAATCAAATACAACGTTTAATGAGTCAGCACAAATGGTTAGTCAACGTAAAACCCAAACCGAAACCACGAGCATGTCATTATTGTTCCCCATTGTGGTAGTTATGTTGATATAGGGTGAAGCGAAGGGAGGTGGTGTTGCTGGGGTACTTTACCGAGAAAGGAAGAGGAAGGGTAGGGAGGGAGGCCCGTCCGAAAAAGGAGTTGGGAGCCGGTTTACCAAAAAAATCAAGGGAAGGGTTACATAAATGTGTATAATATTAGATAAAGTTAATTATTTTTAATAAAAACCAAAATGATCTTCCTTTAATAGAGTTTTTTAACGAATGGTAGGACGAAGACTGATCCATAACGAAAATGAAATCCGGAATATCTTAGCTTTAACAATGAATTTAAGGGGGTGTTTGGTTCATGGAATTTGGTGGAATTAGAAGAAATTGAAATGTCCAAATATTTGACCAAATTCCAAACCTCATGTTTGGTTCACATAATAGATGTGAAAGAATCCTTCCAATTCCAACCAATTCCTTAATTCATTGATTTCACAATTCCATCACATATCCCACGGATTTTAAATTCCAATCCGACAAATTCCTTAGCCCTCATCCATTCATCGACGCCGTATCTCGATTTGCTCTGTTCTGCTATGCTCGATCTCGTTTAAAACTAAGAATGACAACGGGCCAGGTTTAGGCCGGTTATTGGTATCCCCGTCCCAAAAACCGATAACTAAAACCGTCCTCATGACCACCCTGATCCCCGTCGGGGATCTTATCAGGTCCCGCAGTTTCCCCGATCCCCGTTGGAGAACTCGTTAAGGTAAAAATCATCTTTTTCCCGTTCACCGTTGGTTGTAACCGAACCCGAAATCGAAACCCAAAACAAATCTAAAAATCCCCAAATTTAATATTATATATATAGACTTGGGATCACGTGAGATCAACATGTTTTCGTGAGACCCGTGAGACCAGCTTTTTACACTTGAAACTTCACAGCAAAATGCTGTAAAGGTAACATTCATAGTGTTTTTGTTGTGAAGGTTCGACTTTTTTAAACCTTCACAGTGTTTTTGCTGTAAAGTTTCAAGTGTAAAAATGTGGTCTCACGAAAACAGTCTGGTCTCACGTGAACCCAACCCTATATATATATATATATATATATATATATATAAATTAAAATTAATATACATACACATATCAGGCCCACCCGATCCCCACCCCATCCCCGATAAGATGTCCCCGAACCCAGCCCGAAAGTTTCGGTTTCAATTTTTTTTGCCTGTTATTTTCTCGTTGAATTCCGTGAACGAAACAAAAAAAAAATTCAATTCGGTTAAGAATTTCATTCCAATTCCATCCAACCAAACGCAATCGCAAGGTATGGTCAAATTTCATCAGATTCCATTTCATTTCCTCAAAGTCAAATTCATTTGATGAATTTCAATTCGATTGAATTTCATTCTACAAACCAACCGCCCCCTAAGGGTTCAAGAATCTTTCATAATCGACATAAAACAACACGGACAAAAATTATAATTACTCAAAGAATTAAAAATAAAATAATTAATTTATCGTTTCATCTTTTTCGATTTGAATTAGATTTTATTTATATATTTTTCCTTTTTGGAAGATACGAAATCGATTTAATTGGAAAAAATATATTTATATTTAGAATATAATCTTGAAAGATATATTTTTTAATCTATATAATTTATTACAATTAAATCATGAAATAGATATGGAAATAGAAAAGGAAACTGCGGCTCGAAGTGAATCCGAACACACCGTTAACACGGAGGTCCGGCGGCCCCACTTTGACCACCGATTCAACCCCAAAACCCACCCTATAAATTTCCACCCCCGATTCATCAAAACCCATAATTTCTTGATAAAATCCGAACGTTACCCATCGAAATGATTACCGTTGCAATCCCAAACTCGCCGGTATTTTCCCCATCGTCCAGAGTTACTTCTTCAATTTACTGTAAATCATCGCCGGAATCTTTAGTTTTGACCCATTCTCCATCTTCTTCTTTCTCATCACCGTCGCCGGCGTTCAAGTTTCGTCTTCAGAAGCCTCTCCCGCCGGCGAGTGGGCTCGTTAGGGATTCCAACGACGGAGGACCCTCTACTTCTCCTACGCTTTCGAAACGAAAAAGACCCACTAAGTTAGCTATTCCGGTTGCGCCTTTTAGCTTTTCCGGCAGGGGTACGCCGCCAGCGACGACGGTGGAGGATCGGTGGAAGGAGGTGGAGGTTGACGGAGATGGGTATTCGGTTTATTGTAAGAGAGGGAAAAGAGACGCCATGGAAGATCGATTCAAAGCTGTAGTCGAATTTAATGGACAACATAAACAGGTAAATTTCTAGTGCTTTTTTCCCGGCGATTTCTTGATTTCTTGATTCGTAACTTCAAATCAAGATTTAATTTTTTGATAATTTTCTTCAGGCATTTTTCGGTGTTTTTGATGGGCATGGCGGATGGAAAGCCGCTGAATTTGCAGCTGAAAATCTCGATAAAAACATTCTAAACGAAGTGGAAAAAAGGGGTGAAATCGAAATCATTGAAGCAATCAAACAAGGTTATATGAACACAGATTCAGAATTTCTAGATCAAGATCACCGCGGTGGTTCTTGCTGTTTGACCGCCATTATCAGAGATAGCAACCTCGTTGTATCAAACGCCGGCGACTGCCGTGCGGTTGTCAGCAGCGGTGGCGTTGCTATGTCTCTCACCACCGATCACCGCCCCTCGAGACCAGAAGAAAAACTCCGAATCGAATCTCTGGTAACCATCTTGATCAACAACTCGAATTCAAATCACAATGTGGTTCATTTGCTTTACTGATTACTGATTTCTGAAACTTTTCGGTTTGATTGGCAGGGTGGGTATGTTTATTGTAGCCATGGTGTTCCGAGAGTTCTTGGATCACTAGCGGTTTCGAGAGGGATTGGCGATCGAACCCTAAAGCAATGGATAACGTCGGAACCCGAAACGAAAATCCTTAAAATCGTGCCGGAATTCGAGTTCATGATCATGGCTTCCGATGGTTTATGGGATAAAGTCGGCAATCAGGAAGCGATCGATTTAGCTCGACCTTTCTGTGTGGGCAACGACAAATTAGAACCCCTTTTGGCTTGCAAGAAGCTCATCGAACTTTCGGCTTCTCGAGGATCTAACGATGACGCAAGTGTGATAATCGTTCAATTGCAACGGTTTTGTTCGTGAAATCTACGAATATCAACAGAACCGACATGTGTTATTATTAACTTTACGAGAATTCGTAACATGTGCAACAAAAAAAGCTGCTCTACCCATCAGTCAGAGATAAAACGGACATTACCAATGAGAGATTATTTGTGAAAAAGCTGTGTTAAGGCCATGTCGGTTATGATGGGATGGAATAAGTAATTATTTTTATTAAATTACGTTGGCGGAAAACGTAAAAGCTGCATAGATTATATATGTAATATGACTCTTATCAACGATGGTGGTTTTGGATCTAATTTGTTTTAAAACTCTTTCACCGATGACATTCTTTCGGTCACAAAATTCTTTACATAATTCATTTGCATGATTCGTTTGTTCTTAACTTTGTTCCTATATTTTGTGTCTATATGTTTATATTTGCGAATAGTGACATTCGCAATTTTATCGTGGAAAACAAAGAGGAAAATATTTTTTAATATATTCCCATCAAAGGTCGGGTTTTGGTGAAAATGGGAGTTAAAATGAGAAGCGTAAGAAGAGATCTTCACCCTTGGATGCACATTAGGATGAGATGTATCGAGATGCACGGATTAATATTCGTATCAAGCGCAATTTATGTGTAGGTTTGAGATTAAAGATGATTAAAGGTCGAGATCCCTTCTCACGCTTCTCACTTTAACTATTTTTCTCACACGATCCTTCGCCTTCCCACCAATAAGTAACTTTGAAATTAAATATTTAGAGGAAAAAAACAATATTTTATTAGATGAATGTAATACTTTAATAATATAATCAATGTCGTATTCTTCAAAAGAAAGAATCTGCTGGAGTTGAATATATTTTTGCTTTAGAGATTTTGAAATTTCATTCTTCCATTTTAGAGAATCTCTTGAAGCAATTGAGTTTGGTTAATGATTGGCCCGTTTGTGGCCTTCCATCTTTCATGAAATGTCATATCTAGTCCTTGATGTTGACTTTTCATGTCATTTAGGTCCAAATTGAAGTGTTAGGTAAACTAATTTAAATATTTAATGTATTTTGATTCAAAATTATTTATTATATGGTTTTGTTATAATCCAACTTAAAATAAAAATATTAAAAAACTAATTATTATTATCATAAATATATAATAACAGCAGAGCCATGTTAATTGTTAGTGCAACCTTATGAAGAATGTTGTTTGATACAATATATTTGGTTTTTCAACAAAGCATTAAATAGAACAAAATAATGCAGAAATAAATAGAGTATGAATTAGAGATGCGATATGGAGATGTGGAGTGATCCACCCAATATTGGGTAATTTATTAAAACGTCTTTGTTGTAGTGGTATCAGAGTATTTGGTCTCCTAGGAGGTCGGTGGTTTAAACCTCACAAAATTTGATAAGGGTATGTGAATCTATTTGTTGCATTTGTTGTATATAAATATTATATACTTCCAAAAAAACTATTGGATAATTTCACTTTTTCCGAATCTACATGTATTAAAATTAACTGTGTGTTGTTTAAATGTAGTGGTAGAACAAAATTGTTTGTACAATCAATGATACACGATCTTCCCTTTGGGAAGAACTCTGTATGGATCTTTACACACATTCAAATAAATCACTCACAAATGTTAAGAATCATCAAGAATATAATTTAATTAGCTGAGTACTGTGTTTGAAAAATTTCTATTAAAAGATGATGGATGTAATCAAATAATTGTGATAGAAATATTCTCGCTGGTCTTTTCAAATGATGGCCAATAGTTCTTAACAGATGGCTAAATGATCAAATTTACAGACAAAAATAATAATAATGTCAGAAGCATTGTAGACATTGAGATCCACTATTTTATGAATCTCTAAACATAAAAGTCATGACATTAACACAAAGTTTCATACTCAAAACCTGAAAATAAAATACATTCTAGGTCAAGTGTCTAACAGATGATAAACAACTTCATAGTCATATTTGAAATTTTTTAAACAAAATGGTAAAATTAATCATATTGTCAAATACTTCGATTGTTTAACTTTGAATCATTTTCTGTAAATTCCTATTTATAAAAATTCATACGATTCCCAATTCTTGTCGCAGATATGCTACAATAATAGGTGTGACATGTTAATTAGAATTTGATTTGATTTTGAATTAATCATGATATGTTTCTCAATAGATATATAATCTTTGAATTTTTTTTGCAAGGCATGGTTACAAACACAACCGTTAAGCGGCATACGAGCAATTCATTACCTTTTGATTTAAATGTAATATGTTTGACATATGCAGGGGATCACCGTAACAGTATATTCTTGTACACATCAAGAAAATATTAGTCCGTAATATAATATCATTATCAGGTTCGGTTTGTTATCATCAAAATAATATTAATTGTGGAAGTATGTATTTTAATAAAAAGTTCTTCATAAATTCCACTAACAATACTTCTCTTTTGAAGATGACAAACCATGGAAAGATTCGAAAATAAAAATTGTTTGCAAACTACGTCAGATAATCCCAAATAATAATACAACAAACGTTAAAAACATTTTCGAGTTTTCTCTTCTTTTAACATTAGTTATGATATTTCCGAACTCTAGTTCTCTCGCATTTTGTCGAATAAAAAATGCAAACACGTGAATTACGCTTTTCCCTTTTTGTTAAAGAAAAATGAAAATATTTATATTGATACAATATCGATATCAGTTACTAACTGATACCAATTACTTTGATGGCACACAAGTTTATAAGCTTCTTTGGGGACGTTTGGTTTGATGAAATGTTATTTTTACTGATTTAGATTTTGTGGAATTGAATTTTATTTTTATAGGTAATTTACAAAAACAAATTATAAAGTTATCTCATAAAAATGAATTTTAGAATATAATAAAATCACACATGTTTAAATTAAAATTAAATATCAAAATCCATCCAGAAACATGTTAAGTACAATGAACAAAACAACAAGAACAAAAGAGTAAGTGGAGAATATAAAAATAAAACCTAAGACAAAAGAAAACATTAAAATAATAAAAAAAAAAATCTTTAAAAACAAGATTTGTAGTAAATGATTAAGACTTTTATGTATTTTTTATATAACTAAAAAATAAATTAGACAAAAACCATTTATTAATGAAAAGTTATGTAAATAAATGACAACTATTCAATTATTCCTTAAGAATCAAACAAATGCAAGTAACTTATAATTCATTTGTCTTTTGAGAAAATTGATAAGTTTATTATTCATATTTTTTGGTGAAATAAAAATTATATTTTAAAGTTATTTTTTAAAATGAGTATTATTATTATTATTATTATTATTATTATTATATATAACCATTGATACGACGATGATAATAAATGGATGTATGATTTATAAAATTGAAGTTTATGTAAAACGATGGT
Source organism: Cynara cardunculus var. scolymus (assembly GCF_001531365.2). NCBI lineage: Eukaryota > Viridiplantae > Streptophyta > Magnoliopsida > Asterales > Asteraceae > Cynara > Cynara cardunculus. Next base: position 17,937,720 of record NC_037536.1, on the reverse strand, counting down.
TTATATATAAAGCTTGTCAACAAGAATGTGTTCAAATTTGGATTCAAGAGATATGGAGGTTTGCATCGAATCGAAGGTGGTGTTTGCCTTGGAATTGGATGATGAGTGTAAAAATCTTAAAATATAGGTCGTGGGCCTGGCTCTGGGCTTCTTGGCCTGGGTGAGGGTCAACCCCACTGGGTTTCTCCTCAAACTCAAAACCGTTTTCTAATAATTGTGCTTGTTGGGTTGGGTGGATTTTATCGTATGATTTACGGACATATGAGCATGTTTGCATCGAAAAAGTTTTTCTTAAATGGATCGGTTCATCTCAACCAAAAATGTTAATTGCGATGTCGAATGAGCAGAGACTTACATTAATTGGTGTTATGAACTTGTTAAGTTTAAAACGAGTTTTCTTTTGTGCTTGATATCGATTTGAGCTTCAAATTTATTATAATCAAGCTCGAATAACTCGTTAAAAGTTCAATTTGCTTACACCCCTAAGCCTACCTAAGATGGAGTCAAGAGAACTAGCTAGCATATGCAGTCACACTCCTCGTTTTTGTAATTAATAAACGTGTTCTACAAATTTTAAGTATAAAATCATAAATTATTACAACACAAAATTATTTTTAGGATGTCATATCATACATTTGAAGATGTATCCCTTAAAAATACTAATAGCTCGATTTACTTTTTAAATCGTGTTTATAATGTAATCTAATAGAAATTTTATTAATTTATTTCATAATAATATAACTTGTTAGACTACCCAATTCTATGATTTTTGCTTAAGGCAGATTAAAGGCCCGCAAAGTTGCCGTAGTGTTCTTAGCTTAATTCCATTGTTTCAATGGATTTTTAAAGTTTTTTGGTTGATTTCGAGAGATTTTTAAGTTTTTTTTTGTTGATTTCAAAGGACATTTTTTGTTTTTGTTTTTTGTTTTTGTTGTTGATTTTGAGATACTCTTTTGGTTTTTTGTTGATTTCAAGGTAATTTTTTTGGTTGGTGGGGACACAGGGCGGAAATTACTAACATGATTGGTAGAAAGTTAAAGAAAAAAAATGTTTTTAACCTAAGTGATTAAGAATTCTTTTTTTCAATGGAGGCTCATCCCCCCACCATTTGTACGTTTCATCATGAACATGAATATGTAATGCGCTTTTAGTGGTTCCCAGATTCACAATAAAAATGAAGTTTCTAACTCAACATATCCCTATATATACTGCAAACCATGAAACATGTTTCATATACTGCTTCATAGATGAGAATCACATGTGAAAATATAACCCATGAAAACCAACCAACTTCATTCATATTGTTTCACATGTTTTGTTTTTATGTACGAATATGACTGTCTGGTTAACAAATAAACATATTTTTGTATTTTTCTAACATACAAAATGTTAATTGACATATCACTTGTATAAACAACACATAAAGCTGCTTTTTAGAATTTTGAACAATTATTTATAAGATTTACACATATAACATGTCTTAAGGTATTTAATAATTGGATCCACCAATGAGATAAAAGTATAGAATTAGGTAGATGTGGCATTGTAGGATGGTGGAATCAGCATGTTTGTGGTTTTGACATCATGCCACCATGAGTGCCCAATGACCACTCTCATGTGCATGCCTTTATTTTATTTTATTTTATTTTATTATTATCATCTTCAATAATTACATCTTTTTTTAATTATCATCATCTTCAATAATTAAACAAATCAGTATCATGGTACTACCATGATACACAACTTCCAATACCATGTATCAACCAAGTTTGCATACTTGATATGATCTCCAAAATGGTTATCGCTATCACCATAATTTTCGTCTTTCTTTTTTACCTAAAGGATTAACGTTACGACGAAATAGTTATAAATGAAACAATCGAATAGCAACACAATCGTTATCATCTACTTTAATTATAAAGACAGTAATTGAGAACAACCGCCAATCTCATAAACCCTTGGATTACAAAACATTGAATAACACTTTCACGCCACCACCGGTTCGTTCTTACACACATCATTTATCTTAACTTGTACGAATCCAATTTAGTGCTAACCGCATATTTAATATTCATTTCATTGTAGGACCACACAAAATCTGACTCTTTTAAAAACCATTTCAGATATCCGTTACGTAAATCTTATACAGTTTTGAATAGATAGCTTATGATGCTGACCCGTGATAAAAGGCATTCCTTCGTGAACCACTAAACGACAAGTTTCGATTACGACCCGCAGAGGGAAAACACGTGCAATAAAAACTCGTACATTGTGTTAAATAATGTGTACAAAATTGGGTGTTTTACCAACCTCAAAATATTGGGTGGCCAAGCATTTGTCATGTGGCCGAGAAGAAACCCTTTCTTTTTCAAGAACTTCTGGATGGTAATGCAACTCTTATCCATTTGATCATTAAATATTCCAATTTTGTCGTTTCTGAAATCATGCCACAAATAAATATTGTTTTTAAATCCTATGTTTTGTCTTATGATACTTATAACGGACCTTTTTAAGTTTCGTATGATGTCATTATCAATAGTTTATGTCGTTAGAGTAAAAAAAAAACATTAAAGTGAACGTTAATCACTAATTCACTAGTATCAGCTTCAGACTAGTCCTACGCCTGGACCAAGATCGAGTTAAAAAGATAGGATACAACAAGACCAATAATTACATATTTGAAATCGAGTTAATAATTTTTACATTTTGATTGTATGATTTATGAACATATTCAATTCGGAAAAAGTATGTGTTCGTTCAACTTGGATATTAAATTTATTTTTAAAATAATTTTGATTTTTACGGTTGAGACCAAAAGGAGTAAGGCATATTTGTTAGCAGTTTAATGAAGTTATGAAATTTACGGCTTATTCGATTAGCTATATGTGACGTTTAAGTCATTGAGCGTTTGATAGTGACTTAATGATATAAAAATGACTTACTTGGTAAGCTTATTGGTGGAGCTTTATACAGAAAGTCAAGTTTTTTTTTTCCGAAATCTGCTCCTCGCAATTAACAAAACATGTTTCTTACATCTATGAAAAAACTTTTCAAAACAAAAACATTCTCGATATATACATACAAATTAATCCATATAGGCAGTTTTATTTAGACATAACTTAATGAAAAAGCAATCAAACGACCCCCTAAGCCATCATTCTTTACCATCGTATACATGTAAAAAAAAGGCATACTATAAGTTTCAATAATCTCATCGTTATTATATCGTAAATAGTAATTATTTCAAGATTGACATTTTAGGACTTGCTACGTGTTCCAATTACTCTTTTCGAACATGATGTGATTAGTTGAATCATTACATGATAACAAAACGAAGTCAAACCACTTCAATTTTTCTAGAATTTAAATTTTATATAAATCCGATAACCTAACAATGTACTCATGAAAAACAGTCCGATAGAAAAAGTATTCCTTCTAATGGTTTGATCAAAAGTTTCCAAACTTTCACATCGATGCGATATTTGATTAAATATTCATGCTATTAAAGTTTCAGTAACACATATATTATGTGTCCAAAAAGACCAATCAACTACGCATGACTTAGAACAATCATATAACATCAAGCGTGAACGCAACTCCAATGGCTACACGTGTATCAAACAAAGTACGTGTTACGTAACGATCAAAACGAATTATCGGCCACAAAAAGCAAAGTAAAAAAAAAAGTTAGATATAATAAAAAGGACATCAATAATTGGGAAATATAAAAGATAAGATTATGGTTAAATAATGTTAGATATAGAAATATGTATATATAGAATGGTCCGAGTGTGCATGCACCCAAACTCCGTGCCACATGCCTCATGGCCTTATCTCCACTCTTTACCTAATACTTTGGTCCCCAATTTTACCTCACACACCTTCATTTATCAAATATATTTCATTTTAATCTCATTATAATTTGACTTTTTCATAAAATATCTGATTTTTTATTTTAACTTTTGTTATGATATTATTCTAGATAGAAAAATGGATGAATTAAAAAAAATTCATCATGAACATGGACATGTATACGTTTTTTATGACTTTCCGTTTCTTAATAAACATGAGGTCAAATACTATATCTATATAATTATACTTCTTTTATAATAATTATATATAGACTGTTTGTTTTTACGTTTGAAATCTGAAATCTGAAACCAATGAGAGATCGAGAAGATTACCAGAACACCAGCTTGAGTCTGCGATGTATGAAGAACACCAGCTTCAATCGATGAATGGGACGAGAGCGGATGAGAGCGACGTAAAGGAGGCGGATGAGAGCGACGTAAGGAGGCGGACAAACAAATAAGAGGTATTAAGAGCTAGGGTTACCACTTAAAAATTCAGAGGAAACCTTATGAATTCGGCTCTTAATTTGGGGGAAAAAACAAACGATCTGAAAGTCTATATGTCTGACCGATTCAGACATAAGAGGAAATTAAGAGGCAAATTTTAAAAAACAAACAGGCCTTAAGTCTTAGTTGATCGTTTCATTTAATTTAAATTTAAAAATAAAAAATAAATACAAAGTCTATTTCATTTTATAATAAAATAAAAAACCAAACTCATTCAAAGATATGATTTACAAGATGATTGATTTATATTTTAAGCAACCAAAATGTAACACATATTTTTGTGACAATTTGCTCAAATTAAAAAGGGAAATAAAATTTAGAAATTGTTGATTGCCAAAAAGCAAACAACCAAAATATATTTCATAAAAATATGATTTATTTTTTTAATTTACAATAAAATAGAAAAAGACTACGATATTTCATGGAGATTAATTGAGCACGTCTCCATGGCCAGGTGAACACATGCCCATTTCCACTTTGACATATCATATATTCTATTTCATTACTTTATAAATTTATTATATCTTTTCTATCAAATAAATATTTGTCAGATGTATCAAATAAACATCTGTCTTTTAAATTATGTATCTCAAAACACGTAGATCATTAAATCACATCAGATCAAAATTTACGAGTTTCAGGTATATATAAATTCAGCATATATTTAGATTTTTTGGATATGTTTTTTATTCTAATAAATTCACCAAAACATTTTTTTTTCAAAATGAATAAAGTGGGATAGAGGGTATGAAGCTCTCCAAATTTAGAAAATTCTCAAATAAAATTCTATTATATTTCCAAAGCATGGTAGGTTTTTTTCTTCCAAAAATGGAAGCAGGTTTTTTTTAAATATGTCATTCCAATTAAAAAAAACGCATATATTTCATTTATGAAAAACCTTTTCCAAACAAAAATATTTTCAACCTATACAAACCGACTAATCTATAGTTCTACACAAAAAAGCTATATCAACAAGATCATCTCTAAAATAGAGAAAATCAATGTTTTTTTCTCTACAATACTCTAAAAGTGTTCATATCTTGTTCTCTAAAATAAAGAATGACGGACAAAACTCTAAATATAAATAATTTTTTACAACTCTAAAAGAATAAGTTTGTTATTCATTCCATCAATAAAGATTGAACTAATAACTAAAAAACATGTGGCCTAACGGTATGTGAGTTTTGACCTTACCAAGAATGAAGAGAATGTATGAGTTTATTTGTTCTATTTGTCATATATATATAAATATTATATATTTCAAAAAAATTGAATTAATATCATTTTCTATATAAAAAATTAAAATATATTAAAATCATAAAAGTAAAAATATTATACTTAATCAAGATTTTGTTACAATTACATATAATTTATTTTAAAAAATTTAACTATTATTTTTAAAATTAAAAAAAAAATGGATTAAAGTTGTTCTGTCGTTTAGATTATATGGACTTTATCCGTACCTTGGGAAGCGGATAGTTGGCCTTTGGACGGCGCCAACAGATGCTGCCACTCATTTTCCACCTACTTGGACCTACCATTTGTTGCCATGTCATGCATGGGACCCACAACCAACCCAAACCAAATCTTCATGTGTTCTGGACTCCCCAATTTCTCCTCTTTCTTTTTTTTCTTTCAATCCTCTTTGACCACAGAGAAAAAAAGGTCAAACTCCTCAATTTTTACAAAAGTCAACTAATTCAAGACGGAGCTCCTCAAACAAAACTTTTCCATTTTAACTAAACTTTTTTTTTTTTAGTTTTGTTTCAACAAATACTTTAAAATAAAAATATATACTTTTTAAAATATCGAATTTATTTTCTCTATTTTTGAGAAATAGAATACAAGCTATTGGAGATGCTTGTCTCCAATTCTTTTGAAAATATAAATCATGAACTGATATTACTTTGACTTGTATATGATGTAAAATAAAGCGTTGTTGATCCTCATGAAATTGCTTCGATTTTAACAGTAACATTTAATCACACTGATTAGTATACATCATGCTTTTGTTGAGAATTGATACGGGCCAAGAGCCTTCGGCCTAAATATCAAGAACGTGCCAAACCAAGAAAGTGTTCACAATAATAACTAAAACACAAAAAGGTTAGGTTCTTTTGTCTTAATGATCATAAACATGAAGAAAAAAAATCTCCTTTTTCTGTGTGTAATTGAAAAATTAAATTCAATAGCCTTGCTTAAATTTTCTAAAATAAATTCAAGAACATAGTTAAATTTTCGCCTTGTGATTTCATCTTTTAGTCATTTTTCTTGTAAAATCACCAACATTTCACTACATTTGCAAGTGGTAAGTCTGCAATTTGCTAAGAGGTCAAAGTGTAAAGAAAAATAATGTTTTTCAACCAAGTCCGCAAGCACATAGATCAAATTTGTAAAATAAAAATAGGGGCGCAAGTTGCACTTCCGCAACTTGCGGAGGTGTTAGGACGAATTTACATGTTTGGTCTATGCACTTGCATTGGTTTATAAACTTCTTTTTTACATTTTGACCCCTGCATAAATTGCGGAACGGCCACTTGCAGAGGAAGTAACATTTTGGTGATTTTAAAAGAGAAATTACTGAAAATGACTATTTTAATTAATTCCCCCCTAAAGGCGAATCATCGTGTGATAAACATAAGAAAAAATTTGAACTTTTGATCACTTTTAATCTTATATTCATCCATGAATTGTGTTTTAGAAATAACTGACTAGGTGCATCTCGGTGCACCTCATTAATGTTGACATTCGATTAAGATCAGGGTCGTCCATGGGAAGGGCGAGTCGGGCGCACGCCCAAGGCCTACAAAAAACAAGGGGTCAATTTTTTTAGAATTTAGCAATATAGTAATAGTCAAAAAATTAGTGAGTAAAAGATTCATAAAATTTTTGTGTATCTAGTAAGACCAAAAAAAAATTTGTATTATATTAAGGGTCCAAATATTTATTAATGAATTATACTGAAAAATAAAATATTTAAAAATTAAAATTTTAATTGGTTGTTTATTTTATAGAGTTGTTTATTGTCTCTCCAAGTTTTTTTATCTGGTACCAAAATCTAAAACCTCTTGCTTAGAAAACATCATGACCATTCTCTAGCATGTATCAATATGGGCTTCTGATTCCAAGATCGATGGTGTAAAAAAGTTTCTTTTAATGCTAAAAGTTTAAAACGATGTTGGAAAAAAACATTAATTCGAGGTGAGATGAAAATCCAACTGATTTTATTGATTGCATACAATATTACTCAGAATAGTCAACACCGTAACTCGAATTAATGTTCATAAACATATTAAAGGTGTATCATAGGATGTGTGATGTCCTGTAAAAATGATACGAGATATATATTAGTTTAAAAATAATTATTGATTGATTTTGAATCTACAAATACTTGAAAAAACGATTTTATTTGTGATAATGAAAACAATATATTAAAGTTTATTTTATATTTTATCTAGGACCGGTTTTTATATCTCGTTCTAGATCTATAAAATATCAAAAATAAACATGATTAGAATTGATCCAATAATAAAAATATTTTATTATAATTGTCACAATTACTTCCATTTTAACCCAACCCAACCCTCCCCTACCCTAAAATATCATGTAGGTTAATATCAAATTGAAACTTATTGTAAGTTATTATTATACTATATTTTTAAAGTAGATCTAGTTTGTAATTTAAATTTTTCTTTTTTACATACCTGGTTGAGAAATATAATTTTTTTTTATAATTCTGGATAAAAAATGTAAATTTTTACAAACATGGATTTTTGTAAACTTATAACTACTTTAGTAAATATTAGAAGCTTACTTGCACAATGCAGCGAAATATATCTCGATTTTAATGTTTCATTTTATCTGTCAATATAATACGGTTTTACGTGGTTTTAGAAAACGATAATATTTTTATTTTGAACGAAATATAAATTTGAAAAAAAATGTATCGATATTAATATTAAATTAACTATTTAAAAGTTCTCATTTTCTGTGTAATTTCTTTAATTCAGTTTTTTACCATAATTTAATTTAGACTTAATAATATAATTTTTATAAATTAAATATTCTATTAAAATTCAATAATTATCCTAATTATATTTTAATTTTTTATATTTAAAATGATATATTTATCATGTATTTGATTATGTTTATCTAGAGTTACTTAAATGAATTAAAGCTTTAATAAGTTGTAGTTATGCACAATTTACTTGTAATATTAAATTTTAAGTAATATGCATCCATATACAATATTTCATACATAAAATATTATTTTTAAAAGTTTTTGTCAAATATTTTATAATATAGAATAGATGAAAAAAATGACTTAAAAGATAAAACCTAAAAAAATAATTATTTTAATTAAAAAAAAAACAGTTAAAGTTAGAGAGAGAATATATGATTTATTTAGCAATGGAAGAAGAAGAAAGCGGTTGACAATCCATCCACATCCACATGGTTTGAAACATGAACCCAACTTGGCCAAGTAATCTCACTCGCTTCCTCCACATGGCGTGGATAGAGATAAAACCAGCTATCATTCGCCGCTTTCACCTTCTTCAATTCAACCTCATCTTCCTTATTCACCTTCCACTTCCACTTCCACTTACACATATATAATCATCCAACCCACAATTCAAATCTCACAACAATATGACCACTTATACTTCTCAATCCAACTGGCTTCGTCGCAATTGCATCGGTAGAGGATCTTTTGGAGTCGTCAATCTTGCTGTTCATCCATATCATGGTGCTCTCTTCGCCGTTAAATCCGTAGAGAATAACTCCCGTCCGTTTGTTGGGTGTTTGGAGAACGAGATTCGAATTTTGAAATCACTCTCGTCGCCCTACGTCGTTGGGTATCTCGGAGATGATGTGACGTCTGAGTTTTCTTCCTCCTCCTCCTCCTCGGTCGTGTACCGGAATTTACATATAGAATACATGTCGGGTGGGACAGTTGCTGACGTGGCGAAACTTCTTGATGGTGATGGTAGTGGTGGTGTGAATCTCCGCGGTTACACGCGGTGCATCACGGCTGCGTTGAGCTACATTCACGCGAGAAACATTGTTCATTGTGACGTCAAGGGGAAGAATGTGTTGATCGGAGACATTCCTGGTACGGCGAAGCTTGCCGACTTTGGATCGGCGATTGAATTGGGCGTTTCGGTTACCGGAACTCGTGGGAGTCCACTGTGGATGGCGCCGGAGGTAATTCGCGGCGAGTATCAAGGACCGGAGTCCGACGTCTGGTCATTAGGGTGCACGGTGATCGAGATGTTCACCGGAAAGCCAGCGTGGCAAGACAGAGGAGCAGACACTCTGCGTCAAATCGGGTATTCCGACGAGTTACCGGAGTTTCCAACTCAGGCGCCGGAGGACTTACATGATTTCCTTGACAAGTGTCTGAGAAGAGAGCCAAGGGAGAGATGGAGCTGCGATCAGCTGCTACACCACCCATTTTTATCATCCTGCCCTTCCACATCACCACCACATATGACAACCAAGTTATCACCCAGATGCGTATTCGATTGGTCCTTTTCAAGCTCCTCAAAGGAGTCAACGCTCGAGATTTACCAACTGGACACACAAAACTCACATGCGAAACAGAGGATTGGAAAATTAGCTTCAAACTCAGTGGCAAATTGGGAATCAGAAGGTTGGGAGGTGGTGAGGCACGTAACTTCAGAATCAGGTGAAACGACGTCGGAACATGATGATTCCATCAATGAGGAAGCAAGTGTCAGTGGAAGTGGAAGGGCAAATTGGGAATATACAAATTATAATGCCAGTTATGATGATGATCTTGAAAGTACAACCAACAATGCACAGGATACAAGAGGCTTTGGGAGATATAGAGATAGATACAGATGTTATATGTATGTATTGATACAGAAACTGTTCCATAATTTAAAATGTATCCAACATATTTACTATACGCATTGGTTTACTTGTACGACAAGTCTTCTTAAATATTCCGTTTTCACTGCATTCTTTATAGGTAAAACGCCACTTTAGAGAAGTATAAAAAAAATAATTTTAATAAGTAAAAACTAGATGTTATTAAAAATTTAAAATATTATTATAATAAACTTTTTTTTAAAGTAACTTTTTGATAAGCTAAAGAGGTTTATTGGTTAATAATTAATATTAAATATATAACTACTTAAATAACAAAAGTTTAGTAATTCTAATTTTTTTAAGGGTGTCTTAAGTGATACCTAAATTAATCCCGATAAATTATGATAGTATGAAATCAGTCATGATAAATTCAGTAGCCACAGTTGTTATGTACGTTTGGAATTGAACGCTTCTTTTTATACATTAAAATATATTTCCTCCATTCTAAATTGAGGGGTCACTTACTAAACATTTATCTATTAAACATGGTAAAAATAAAAAATCTTATGAGGTAAGATTTTAATTTGATTTTTGGAATAAAAGATTATGAGAGAATGAATCTATAAAGCGATTTTGGGCGGTGAGTGGGTAATGATTTGACACCATCCTATTCCTGGATCGAAAAGTAGTAACATAAATTAACCATTGACCAAAAGTACTTTTGTCTATTTATTTTATAACTTTAAATTATATTAAAAAATAATAATTTTCCCAAAGCTCGATTGTTTCTTTTTCGAGGTTAATTTCAACTTTATGGGTTTCAATCATTAAGCAGGGTATGTTGATTGTTTTTTCCCCAAGTCGACGTTTCACTCTCACTCCTATCAACGAAGACCCAAATCACGTGGGGTTTCTATCTCTACTTGTAATGTAATTCAGAAACCAACTGGATTGACTATTCTATGCACCTTTGAGTATGGAAGAAACGGAATGGGACTAGAAGCTTTAAGATATGGTAATAATATTTGTACTTCTTGTTTTTCGTTGGACATCAGGTCTGAATTAGACTATTCGAATCACATTATGCCAGATTTTTGTATGAATAATGAGTACTTTTCTTTGTATGGGTACAACATACTAGATACAAAAATTCCATTGATTTTTGGTATCTAGATGTTTCCAATACCCTTGATTGGGAACATCTGGAGAGATGGACAAATTTAGTATGTTAATGGGAACTAAATTTAGTATTTGAAGCTTACTTATGTGTTTCGTTTTCATGTTTTTATAAAGCCATTTTACTCATTCTATATCTAAAAAGATTCGATTCTGGAGCCTGCTACTGCAAAAAAAATCGTTATGAAGATCGTCCATGTTGTTTTACTGTAACATTCTTTGATTTTTTTTTTAATGTTGTCATGTTGAGTTAGCATGGACTTTACACAAGAAAAAGAAAGAACAATTGATTTTGATGTTTTTTTAGCTGAATTATTGTCGTCATGCTGTTTTTTGTTGGCGATGGAATTTTAAGTCTAAAGGTGTTTCTAGGATTCTCATTATGACCATGCTATTGTATCTAATGTCTCTAGGGCTCCATTTGATTTGGCATCACAAACTTATGTTTTTGTGGTTTTGTTCCACTTGGTTATTGTCTTGAAGACCATACTCGGTAAGATTCCATTCTTATGGTTGCACTTATCGGATAAGATTTTTGGCACTTATAATATTTATCCGGGTAGTGCATACCGGGTAAGTGTTTAGTAAACGACCCTTTAGCTATTATTCAACAACATAATTGTCTTTTAAAGTTGTTTTATAACTTAAATTTGGAGTATGTAATTAAGAAATTACAGCCTTTAGGTTTTATTGTTTCTCTATTGTCAATTGTAAAACCATAGAGTTATAATCGTTTAGTTTTGTTGTTATCTTTCTTAAACGGGCCTCTTTACTTTATAACTTGAATCTGTCTGCAGGAATTCAGGTCTGCAACCACTTTTTCAAATTGGGAGAGATTGCTTTCACATGAATTTAGATTTGCAACCACTGTTTCATCATACGGTCTTTCAAGTTATCACAAAGATTGATTTTCACATAATATTCTGATATGAGCTTCTTGATTTCAGCTTTTGCATCATCTAGCACTTCATAAACTTTTTCAGGCATGTTAATTCTTTCGACCTTCACATCTAAGGTGTGGAAAGTATCAGGTTCAAAGCTTTAATGGTGCATCAAGACACTTTAGTTTATCCCATTTGGAAACAGAACCTCTTCTAGAGAAGAAGATGAAAGAATCGTCTTCGAAAATGGCAGATCAAAGTAGCAATTCTTCTGCCATGGAAGGAATTGTGCCCTATTAGAAATGGCGGATCAAAGTAGCATACCAATAATTTTTGAATTTGTTTGTCAACTCTACATTGAACCAAAAAATGAGTTATTTTTTGTATGATGTAGTAGTAATTAGATTAGATTGGTTTAAATATATTGGATTTTAAACTTTCGTATGATTTTTCATGGATCGACTGCAATTTGAAACCATAACTCTTATTTATTCAAAATGTATTAATATGTAAAGAGCCTAAGATTCAAAATTGTTTATATTTTTAATTCCCACTGCATTGCGCGGGTACACATCTAGTTCTTAAAAATTCAAATTCAAGGGTTTTGGAATCTAAAAGCATCTCCGGTAGTTATTTTATTTTAGAAAATTTAAAGATTTAAACTAACTTTTTTCTAGAATAAAGAAAAAACAAAAAAAGATAATAAAAAATATTCAAATTTAGAGTAAGAGAGAGAAAATTTAAAAAAACTGTTGGAGATGTTAAAACCTTAGTTTAAGTGGGTTTATAATTTAAAATGTTTATTAATATTTTATGATCATGATTATTTTAGAGAATACTTTTTTTCAATCCTCTCGAATAAAAATAAAAATAAAATTATAATGTTTTTTTAAATAATTTAAATTTAAAAAAATGGCCCAAAATGTAACACTTTTTAGCTTTTCGACTTTTCAAATACTTTATTGGCTCCGTGTCATGAAGTTCACTACCCCTTACTTTTTCATGTCCATTATTATCCTTTAAACAAAACGATCAACAAATCAAATCCATGGGTAGGTCTGTAATTTCATCTCCAATTTCTTCACCGTCTTTCTTTCAAATTCTTATCCATTTTGTGGACAAAAAGAGTCCATCACGTTCTGATATTTCCCAATAAACATTAACAATTAACAAGAATAAACTATAAATTTGATTTATGTGGTTTGTTAAAAATAATATTTTTTATTTTTATTTAGATTAAATTACAAGATTGTTATTAAAAGACTCTGTTAAATTAAGAGATTTTTGTTCTTTTTATTGATTTTTTTGTCTTTTATATAACAAAAAACCATATGGTCTAAAATCATAAAATCGGTTTTGATTGGGTAAAAGAAAAAAAAATGAATGAAAATACCCCACTTTTAACATGATCTTTTAACAACCGCTAAAGGAAATGATCAAATCTAGATATTTTTACAAATTACGATGGTAATATTGTAATTTCAAAATTATAAGAATGAAAAGTGTTATTTCAGACAAACCATAAGGACTAAATGTGTAGTTTACTCAAATAATAAAAGTTAATAAAATCATGTCGAATCAAATATGTAAAAAAATTAAACAAAAGCTTAAATTAATGACTTAAAGGTAGAGGTGTACAGAAATCCGTCATCTCGTTCAACCTAACCCGTTGAATTGCCAACTCGTCAAACCGTCAATTAAGAAACTTGAAATTGGGTTAGGCCTAACTCAATCCACCCAACCCGCCAACAAATCGCTAATATATAATTATCAATAAATTTTTTATTATTTATATATAATATCAGATAAAAATAATAATCGATTTAGACAAATTTACAATTCAATATATATATATATATATATATATATATATATATAAAATACATTTTTATGTTTATAACTTTTACAACCTAAAAATATATATTATACAATTTAGAAAATTAAAGCTCAAATTTTTACAGCCCAAGCTCAAAGTCTAACACTACGAAAATTGGATCTGCTCTCGACTTACACGGCATAACATGATAGCAAGAGTATGAAACTCGACCTCACTGCTTTCGGGTTCATGAATTTGTTGTGCACTTACTAGTATATCAGGTTCTTTCCAAATTGTTGTCTACCCTTAATTCAGGTGCCTACGGAACAGGGTCCTTAGAGAAAAGATGCTTTGTAGAACTAAAATTGTTTTTAGAAGAGAATTTCGATTGTGCACGGTATGGTAGACGTCCCTATTTTTGAAAACCTTATTATAATTTCTTATTTTCTTAGTACTTTGTTTTCCCATGCGGCACACTCCAATAAGTTGCATTTCCTTTTTTAGCACGTAGAATTACATATTGCTGCGATAATATGAAAAAGATTATCAAACCGTTCAATTTGCCACAACCTGCATTTGTTTCTAAAAAAATACGGTATTTTGTTGTATAAAAAAATACAGTTCCTTTTTCTTTTATAAATATTTGTTTGTAACATTTTTTACAAAACATTATGAGATTCTTTGCAATTTATACGCTTTAAAGCATTTTAATGACCAATTAAAGAAATTTATTACACCTTATCAAGTTATATTTTTTTTAAAAACTGGTTTTGAGATCAAAAGAAAGACATCTAATTTAATTTAAAAACATATTATCATTTACAGTTTTACACAGTACATATTTTTCTATTAAATGTACCAGATACATAGTATGTTTTTTTAAATTAATTATTTGAAATAAATAAAATATAATATTATTATTGTGTTAGGAATAATGTTAGGTTAGTATTATTAAAATGGGAAGGAAGGGTTGTGGTGAGTTGGTGTTTGTAAGACATGATTGTGGTGAAGGGGGCAACCAATCACTCACCGAATTTTACACTTTATTTTATTTTATGTTTACTTTAGATCTTGTCATTATTTTATTATCAAGAATATAAGTTCAGAAATAGTTAAATAGATGTTAAGGAATCATTTATCAAATTTTTTATCAGATAAGTGTCATCTATCTTACTTGGAACCGTAGATCTTATCCAGTAAGAATGATAATAATGATAAAAAATCTTATTAGGTAAGTGAGGGAGACAACTTTTTACTCGGTAAGCGTTTACCGAGTAAAACATGCTTTACTACATTCCATTTTGATAGCTAAAAATGTCACTTGATAAGGTAAGTGAGGGTGACCGCTCATGCCAATAAGCATATACCCATTAAGCGTTTGGTATACGACCTCTAAGTTTGAATAACATTTTTACATATCACAAGTAAATTATAGGAAAACCTAATAGTTGTTCTATTTTTCATTTCTGAATCATGTCTTGATTTTGATGATTATTAAGGTGATATTACACATTGTATGATCTATTTTTTATATTCAAAGATTATATCAACAGTGAGATACGAATCAATCCCTGTTGGACAAATAAAAAAAAATGAATTGAATAATTCTTGTTTTAATCAGGAAATTCAACTACCGTCTTTTGTTCATGATGACGTTTCTTTTTTAGTTGGTTAGAAATCAAATCGTAGTTGAAAAGAAAACGTTTTTGGCCATTAATGTATTGATCACTTCATTGTCATCGAGTTCATATGTGAATCACATGCGTTCACATATGCATTTATTTGCCGTCTATTTGTAAAAATTACAAAATTATCCCTTTATCTTTCGCATAGTTATTACCAAAACATTGCTAATTCCCCTAGGCATTTGATCAAGCATATGAAGTGCATAACTTTTATGGGGAATGGACGAAATATTATTTTCTTTAATAATCATCACAAAAAGTGTAACATGTTCTCTGCATTAACTTCTTATTGCTTGAGCAATTTTAATAGTCAAAGTATTAACATACTTTTTACCCTTTTTTTTATTAATCATTAGAACCACAGTTCTTGTTTGTTGCTTGTTTCTTATCACACGAATAAGGCTTCGACGAGACAGATCTAAGCTTCTACTGGAGATGGTGAAGGATTCTCGATGGAGATAATATACACTCTACAATACATATCCAACTAAACCTAATACAGAAAAGAAAAGGGATGACACAAAGATGAAGAAACCTAATACATAAAAGAAAAGGGATGACACAAAGATGAAGAAAGGGATGCCAGATTTCCAAAACCCTAAAATAAAAACAAATTGAAATAAAGATGAAAAAAGGGACAAAATCATACATAACCATAAGCAAAATGAAATAAATATATGCCCTAATCGAACTCCAAGATCGAGGAGCAGAGATGGAGGGCTACATCAATCAATAGGTAGGCTTTAGTTTTGAATAAGAAAACAAGGAGTAGATCGAGAAGCAGAGATGGAGAAGGACGGTGTGTAGGTTCAAATGGCGCGAAGGACAACACTTTTGAACTTCAAATCAACCAAAAAGTGTAGATCGTAAGCCTTGCTTAAACTTCAAATCAACTGAGAAAGGAGTAGATCGAGAACGACGAGTTCAGTTCATATGGGAAGAACAACAAGAGTAACTTGTGTTGGTTTGCATCGCAAGAAAAACAATGGCAGATGGAGAAGAGAAGATGGAATCAGAGATATAAGTTGTAAACAAACAATCAAGTATGATTGAACAAATAACTCCTAAACAAACCACTCATAAGTAATAAATAATTAGTTTGTAACCGACTTCGAATAATCCATAAAACAAACAACTGAAAGAACGGACTATGTGATGGAGGTATATATGATACTCTAAGAGATACAAGACACAAATCGAATAAACAAGAAAATAATACATGAACATCTGGTTAGGGATGGTGATTTACCCTGACCCGACGGGGAACCCTGTTCACCTGACCCGAACAGGAATGGGGATTCCCCGCTAAAATGGGTCTCGGGGCCGGAGTCGGAGCTAGGGATCCCCGGTAGACTTAAACTAACATATATTATTCACGGGAGTTTGACCGGGGACGAGATATTAATCCCCATACCCGTCGGGGACCGAGGCTGGGGGATGTTACTACAAACCGGGGCCGGGGATTACAAACTCATTACAAAAGAAACAAAAACAAACATTGAATTGGAAGATAAATACTTCTTAAGATTATAATTGCATATTTGAATGCAGAAGGACCAAATGTGGGTTTAAGTATAAGTATAGGGGCTAGTTATGTCATTCCCGGATGGGTCAACCCAAGACCCGAGCAGGTCATGATATTGCTCGCAACCAAACAACCAAAATTCTCTAAGGCCCAAAAAACGAAAACCCCTCTTCGCCGTTATCATATAAAATCCCTTCATCGCCTTTTTTGTATAAAAACCCCTTCTCAATCTCACTCCCGACTCTCCGATTTCAATATCGCCGGCGGTTCATTCATTAGCTACAATGGCAAGCACCGATCCCGAGCATAACGAGGAGGAGACCGCCGCCGCTGAAGACGAGGACACCGGAGCACAGGTCGCTCCGATCGTCAAGCTAGAGGAAGTTGCCGTCACTACTGGTGAAGAAAATGAGGATGCTATTCTCGATCTGTAATGTTTTCAATCACGATCTTTGTTTAATCGTTTTGTGGTTTTGTTGTCTTGAGATAACTTTGGTTTTGGATATTCAGTAAAGCGAAATTATATCGATTCGATAAGGATGGAAAACAGTGGAAAGAACGGGGCGCTGGTTCAGTTAAGCTCTTAAAGCACAAAGAAACTGGAAAAGTTCGTCTTGTAATGCGTCAATCTAAAACTTTAAAGATCTGCGCCAATCATCTTGGTATGGGAAGATTATTGTGTTTGTAATGGATTTAATTGAACGGAACATTTCATGAGCTCACATGCTTGGTACTATTGTTGATCTGAATATGTTATTATCGTTGTAGTTATCCCGACTACGTCCATTCAAGAACACGCTGGCAACGACAAGTCATGTGTATGGCACGCTGCTGATTTTTCTGACGGTGAACTGAAGGATGAACTTTTCTGTATTCGTTTTGGATCAGTTGAAAGTAAGTACTTCCAATTGTTTGCGTTTGCTTCCGAGGAGATAGAGTATATTAAGCCTTTCGTCTATGCCATCTATACAGTGTATCTGTCGTATTTAAGTTCATAGATAGCTGCATTCAGATGATCATTTTTATTGGGCTCGTAATTGTGTGGCTGTTTGCCGTATGATATCTAACTGCTTGGATTTGCACGTAATCTTAAACCAAAAGTAGCTTGATACGAAATGTTTTTTGGAGAAATGCGAGGGGATGCATCTACAGTGGTTCAAAAAATAAGTTATTCTTATTTAACAGTTTCAGGAATACATCACATTGCTTTGCATGCTGACCCGAATTGTCCTATCTGTGTGTAGTTGTTAATTATTTTGTGTGATTTGTGATTGTTTATCTTGTGTGCAAGCAAGTTGGTGCAAAATGAGTTCATGTTATTCTATGGTGTGTTCAAATCGAGAAGTTTAGATCGTTTTTGTCCTTTATTCTGGTCTTACTTTCTTTGCTATTTGGCATCACTTTCTGGAAGTTATTAAGTCATATTTTGTGGTTACACATTGAAGAAGCAGGATGCTATTGTTAAGAACAAAAAATATATAACCTGCATAAGAAATCCTGGAGAATGAGTTGATTGAATAGCCTTGCAAGCAATTAACGAGGAGAGGTAACATCCATGTTCTACACTAACAAAGAATTGCACAAATAAAGAGTCAAAGTAGAAAACCGACTAGCCTAGGTAAAAGGAACTAAAATTGAACTGTAAACCAACCTAATACTTGTCAGCTATGATGAATTTTAGATTCATGTAGTAATCTATTCCAATCTTTTTAAGAAGATGTGCTGTCTTGCAGATTATATCTGAAGCTCACAGCTGTTTTTTACTATTTGTTTTGTTTTGTTTTCTTTTGTTTGTGTTTCTTTCATTCTGCTTGGGCTTAGTTGTGAACGTTTGTCTTTTTTCCAACACGAGTAATTGTTTAATCCTTGAAGTAGTAACCATGTGACTGTCTATTCCCAATGTGTTTGATATGGACTTGGTGTCTCATGATCCAAGATCCGATTCTCATTAAGACACTATAGATTCCATGGGGCCATATCTGTTAGCTGACACAGCTAAGATCTGGGTTATGTGAAGGGACGTTTTGGATGGACCTTGTCGACTAGTTGGGCTAAAGGTGTTGGATACCATGGTAACATGGTTATTTAAAAAAAGGTGATGGTGCCATAGTTCTTGGTTATTTTCCTCTTGTTCCTTGAAGTACTCTTCCTTGTTAGTTTTGAGTTGCTCATAGTATATAGCAATCTGTTTGTTTATTTCAAATTTATAACCGATAAAATACGTCTGGAAAGGAAGGATGGATATGATGTCATTGGTAGGTCTGAGCAGGATCTTGTTTCTGACAGTGGTAAAATCCTGAAGAGGGCACTAAGTTATGGTCTTGAGACCTTTGCAAGATCTTTATTGCATTTATGCCATTGTGTACACTTGTTGAAGGGCTATAAAACAAGGGTAGGGCAGTTTCTAGCATTGAGTGTGTCTTTTTTTTTGGAACCCCCCCCTTCTCTTATTTATCACTATGTCTTACCGGATGAAGAGGTTAGGCTATGTTATGAACAGGAGCCTAAATCAGTAACAAACTAAGAATGAAGATGGAAACAGATTAATTGGGTGGTTACTTGAATGGTCTAGCAATTCAAGAGTGCTAGTCTCTCCTAAATGAACTCACTATTTTCTGCAGGCCCTACACCACCTACATCATCCTTCTTTATACTAGATTTATTGTAAGTAACTACCCAAAATACCCTTTCTAACCCCTTATAGAATATCAAGTATGGATGGGCTTGGGCCTAAGGTGGATACATGACAGGCTAATAGGACTGTTAGGACTGTTTTTTTCTGCTATAAGAACTTAAAACTTCTTGCCTTCCTCTTATTGGACAATTGGACAAGAGGCAAACCCATATCTTATTAAGCTAACCCTATGTACTCAGAGAATGCGATTCCTCTGCAGCTACAGTTTTTAAGAACTGGCCCCAATACATCTTGTATGCATATACTATATATAACATATTTTAACACAGTTAAAGATAATCCATATATTGGGATGGACAGAGTGACCATTACAGCCGAGATCTTTGATTGTATTTAGACTTTAGAAAACAAAAGGACTAGTGATCGAGTCTTCAAAGAAGGGATTTTACCTTGAACAGTACTTCTTCAATGGTGATAGGAGTTTCTGCTATAAAGCAAGAGCCTCTTAATGCAATCTTATTTTCCTAAAATCTCTTTGTAGCCTTGTTATTCACTTTGCAGTTTATATAGACATTATTTTGAGGTCCAATTTTTAATGAACTTTTGATTTTACTAATTTATTTTATTATGTTAATTAATTTACTAATAATTATTTATTTATTAAAAATATTTAATGCATGGTTAAATTAAAAATAAAATCT
>NC_037536.1:17911632-17915098 GCF_001531365.2 Cynara cardunculus var. scolymus | reverse complement strand
TATTGGTGCAACATTACCTATTGATAAATCCCTAACTTTAGGTCTTTTTTAAATTGATTCAATTGTGAAATAAAATATCACGACGTATGTATCTAGGGAACAGTTGCTTCAAAGTGAATCTGTTGAATTATCTTTGGATAAACTGGAACTAACCATATTTGCGATCCGACTTTTTTTGTATTATGTTCTTTCAAAATGTGAAGAATGACTTCTGACTATGTTTGTAAAGGCCTACAATCTATGTCAATAATGTGATGCTGCATATTCGTATGTTTTTCAATATGTTATTTGTTTTCATTTAAACGAGGATGAGGTAGCTTCCAATGTATGCTCTCCTTTTTGTTTCATTTTAGCCTACCCAAGCTAGTTTGGTAATTGGTACACACGCTGTATATTCTTGTTTAGATTTTATAACACAAGGGAATCATAAATCATTAGGTCGGAATGCAGATTCTACATCCCTCAATTCATTCCATCAACTATATATAGCGACTATGACTGTTTGTCTACGCTTGAAGTCTTAGGGCCTGTCTGTTAGCAGCTTAATGAGACTCACAGCTTATTCAGTGAGCTATACATGAGTGTTTGGTAGAGTCAGCTTTATCCATTCTTGAAAAAACCTTCCCACACAAAAACCTTCTCAATCTATAGAGACAGATGAATCCACAAAGTCAGCTTTATCCATAGTCCATACAGGACTTAATGGAAAACCAACCAAACAGCCCCTTAATGTCTGTAATAATTATATAGTGTCGATATAACCCAACTGAGATTATTAAAAACTATGCTGATTTATGTAAGGCGTAGAGGAAAAGATGCCAAAATCATACAGGGCTGCATCAGATCTTTCATATTTTCGAGTTTTGTGTCGATAGATGTGATAAAGTAGTAGAATCAGAAACACCCGTTTTCAATGTATTTATATAATTATTATTATGATTGTATTGATTATGGTTGGTTATGGAATTTAGATTGCAAAAAGTTCAAGGAAACAGTGCAAGAGGTTGCAGAGTCGCAACACGAGGGGAAAGAGGAGGACAAGAAAGAAGCTTCTAGTACTGCCGGACTGCTTGAAAAGTTAAGTGTCGATGATAAAAAAGAGGGCGGCAAAGAACTTGTTAAAGAGTCATCCAAGACAGAAGATTCAGAGAAGAAGGAAGAGGCTCCAATTGCTGCTGCTTGAAAGAAATTGAAGCAAAAGGGAGGTTAGTAGTTATATCATGCAATCAGTGTTTTTATGTTGAGGGAAGAAATTTGATTTGTTGGGTGATGATGAGTTGTGTTTGTAGCGATTGGTATAAATATATAGGAATGGTTGAAGTCTGCATAAAATATGTTTGTTTCTGATTGATTTTTTTAAAGTTATTTTGGTTGATTTGAGTGGTCACTTCAGTTTTTTGGTTAAATGTGAAACTCTGGGTCTTTAAGTTTTGATTTCTGAGGGACTTGTTTTATTTACTAATAACCCTGAACACCCATAAAAGTCTTGCAGGTGTATCTTTTCACCCGTAAAAGGAATCAGGTGTATGGCCCCACTCGGATCCTCATGGGTCGGCCCTTGCATGGCCCAATAATCTGAAAATTCAAACCATGGGTCCCTATCGCCTTTGAAAACAGCGGTTAACCAATCATAAAACCGGTGCTGGGTTTTTCTTTCATAATCAGGGCGTGGAGTGGACTATTATAATATTGGAATTTTGAATTATTTGATGATGAAAATCTGAAAGGCAAAACTATAAGAGTTGTGGTGTAATGATTAAGGTCTTTAAGGATGTGGTCAAATATCTCATCTATTCAAGGTTCTATTCTAAGCATATACAATAATTATGATCGTTAAATTATCAAGACTGATTTTTTATGGTCATAATTTGTTAGGGTTAATTCAAAAAGGTTTTTTATTTATTTAAAGACAAGTGAGGAATAGGAGGGTTTGGGGTGGAGATGAAGTGAAGCGCACGTGTGGGAGATATATAATATTAATAATTGGTTGATGTTGAAACACCACCGGAACTTACATATGGTTCGTTTAGTAGATGGATGATTTTGGGGTCCTCTTTGCCCTTTTCTTTCTTTCATTTGGTCCAAGTGGTAATGGTGTATTGCTTATTGCCTAGCAATTTAATGAATTTAATAAGAGTTTATTATGTCATATATATGATTGTTTGATAGTGGCTTAATGATATAAAAAAATGACTTATTCAATAAGCGTATATGAAAAGTTTTATGTAAAATGCCAAGTTTTTTAAACTTGCCTCTTTTAATTAAAACATATGTTCATTTTATTCATGAAAATATCTTTCAAACAAAAACGTTGACAACTTTATTCATATCTAATTTAATGGAAAACCAATCAAATGTTTTCTTATCCCTCTTTATTATTTTATCTTTTAATAAAATATTGTATTATAATGATTAATTATTATTTGTCTTTGTAAACCGTTTAAATGACAAAAATTTCAAGTATTTATATAGATTAAATGTTGAATGCAAAATAATTATTTGATAAATGTTTTGAAGCACTAAAAAAACCCATTTTGTGAATTATAATTGTTTCCTTGTTTTTTTGTCAAATCATTTTTTTAATTTTTTTATTTATTTTGACAATTTTCACACTATTTTTTTTTATGCAAACCGATGTTGATCAAATTATTGATTTAAAGTGATAGTAGAACAAAGAAAACAAAATGAATAAGTACCTTTTTGTTCTGTTACAATGGGATGAATTGCTTAATCTATACTATCTTATAAAGCATTTGGCTAAAACTCTTAAAAACTTTTAAACCCCTTCATCCCTATCCGAATTCATCATATATCTAAATTCGTGTAACTAACTGCAAATAAACACAATCAAATACAGGATAAACATCTCATTTTAAATATAAAAAATCTAAAATATAATTAAAATTGAGTTCTAACAGAATATTTAATTACTTTATAAAATGTTATATTACTAAACCAAAAATAAATTATTTCATTATTAAACTTAAATTAAATTATAAAAAAAATAATCTATATCTATACTATATTTTAAAGCATTTGACAAAAACTTTTAAAAACTACTTTTTATGCGTAAAGTACTGTTTATTAATGCATATTACTTAAAACTCAAGATTACAAGTAGATTGTGCGCAATAACAACTTATTAAAGCTACATATCTGAATTCGTGTAACTAATTGCATATAAGTATAATCAAATGTCAAAGACCTTCCAGCCTAGTGGTAAAGGTTTGGGCATGACATAGTCATGAACCCGAGTTCGAGCCCTGGGAGTGGAGTGTCGGCGACATTTAAGTGGGGCCATGTTTAGCCTCCAAATTTGCCGGGGATTAGTCGGGCTTTGGCCCGGACACCCTTACAAAAAAAATATATAATCAAATACAAGATAAACATCTTATTTTAAATATAAAAAATCTAAAATATAATTAGAATAATTATTGAGTTCTAACAGAATACTTAATTATTATCT
>NC_037536.1:17884214-17908287 GCF_001531365.2 Cynara cardunculus var. scolymus | reverse complement strand
CCATATTATAACATCGACTGAGATAAAGAATAAAATGAAATATTAAAATCACGATGTATCTCACTGCATTGCGCGAATACGCTTCTAGTAAATTACAATGTATACTTGAATCACGTGAGGTGTGGCATGATAACGAGATCGAGTCTCAAGTCTTACAAATTATAATGAGACCACGATAATTTTGAAGATATTTATTAAGATGACATATGTATTCATATATACATGTGTGTGTATGTATATATATATATATATATATATATATATATACACACACACACACATAACCACACACTTGTGTGTGTTAGTGTTTTGAATAATCTCATAGAACAATTTAAAAAATTCATACAAAGTAATAAAATTAAAAATGAAAGAAGAAGCAGTTGTATCAAACTTATAAGAAAATGAAATCAATAGTATAAAAATGGGATTAAATATTTTGAGTCTCTACTCACTACTTTCTTTAATTTTCAAAGAATTCATGTTTGACTCTCCATGTAAAGAATTGAGAACAAAGATTTACCTATTCAGGGTTTTTAATGTTTATGTTTTTTTTTAACGTTCAATTTTTATTTATGAAAGAAAGAACAAATTTTATTCAAGATTATCCACTTCCAAGATTGAAACAAGATTTTGAGGAAAATAAAACTCTCCATCGTTGCAATCAGAATAGAAACACTATAACACCCAGAATTTCTTAATGTATCTAATCATGTTCCTATTTGGAGTTTGATAGTTTAGTGTTGAATTTTTGCTCAAACATCTTGTGCGTATGTTAGTAAGAGGAACAGCTGTGCGGATCCATGAAAAAGGACCTCTTTGGGCAAATTTTTGGTGCCGCTTGACCTTCCCCACGACCTCAAGTTGCACAACTTACTGTTGGCAGACTACGTGTCGCACGCGAGGTCGCATGGGTCTCTTTTCTCTCCCTATTTCTTTCTTCCCTCCTCATTGATTGCGATTTTTGGAGCATTTACTCCACTTCTTCAACTATTCCAAGGCATTAAAATCATCATTTTTGGCCCTCAAAATTCATCATCCATCGTGGATTCTCTTCCTCCAATTGCTACAAAGCCGTCAAGAATTAGGATTTCCAAAAAGAAAGTCGAGCAAGAGTCCGCTAGAAATGAGTGGAGTGGGAGGAGATCAAGAGACTGATGATGAGATGTTCTCTACCAATTATACCAAGCAACATGATCAACATCTTAAAATATCACCGACTAGTGTGAAAAGCAATTCGCTATTGGCATTGGTTTCTTCATCATCTTGTAATGAGTATACAAGTATATTCACTCACTCCATATATCAAGTGTGTGGTTACAGGTGTATTCTTGGTTATAGTCCAATCATATCAAACAAGATTTGCATTCAAGATTCCTCAGTCACAGTGTTGAAACATTCAGAACATTCGTTGTGAGCATCGTTACCGTTTCCAACATGTATTCTTGATTTCTCTTTCCTCGACCAATTTTTGAATCTAAACCAATAAATGATCACCCACCTGCTTCTGCTCTTGGTTTGAAGAAATAGCAACATAAGCAATGTGCAACTTTTGATTTGTAAACAGTGGTAATTGTAAAATATCCCAAACAATTTTCAAACACTGGTAGTTGCCATGTCAATACCCTAACAAAACCACTTCAATGTCACTTTAACCCTAAATTCATTGTCACCTTACAGTTAACACTTATGCACACTGCAAACTGTGTCAAAGATTAGAAGCATCAAATTAACAATAATGTGATTGATACATACTATGTTGTTGGAGGTTTATGCAAACATCGTGCCCGTCTTCAAGAACAACAAACTGCTAAAGTTATTGAAGCACTTAATGCAAGTGAACTCTCAAGTGGTCGAGGCCTCAATCAAGAAATTTCTTTCGTTAGAGCAGGTGACACACGTTGGGATCTCATTATGGCACTTTAGTGAGTATGATTGTCTTGTTTCCATATGTGATAGATGTGTTGGAAATGATAGATTAACCCAAGAACAGAAATGTGAAGCTATTCAGCTATATAAATCCTTCCACTCCTTCCATTTCGCATTTTGTCTACACTTGATGAAGATATTATCGAGTATTACAAACGAGTTATCCCAAGCATTGAAGGAAAGAACATGATATTGTAATGCAATAAACTTAGTTGGACTATGCAAGAAGCAACTACAAAACTTGAGGGATGGCGGGTGGGATTCTATGCTCTTTCGGGATTGGTGATCCTGCATAGAAAATGGTTGAAACAAAAAGGAATAAGGTGTTTCCCTTGATTTACTTGCTTACTAGATTAGCATTGACATTACCGGATGCGATGACAACAGTTGAGAGGGCTTCTTCTACTATGAATATTGTATAGAGCGGGTTGCGCAACAAAGTGGGAGCTCAATGGATGAACGCTAACTTGATTGCTTATATTGAAAAAGATGTATTTGCCAATTTTAGTAACGAAGATACCATTGATATGTTTTCGAAAATGAAAATTCGTCGAGGTCACTGTTGACTTCTGAAATGTACCTATATACATCTATTTCATGATTGAATGTTGCTATTAATATAATATTTTGTATTTGGTTTTTTTATTTATTTAAAAGGACCACCCTAAACAATATTTTTGGCTCCACCCTTGATTATATCTAATAAGTCATCCAATAGAACAAGCCCAAAAGTAATGATGATGTCTAAATATGCAATACTTGAAATATACCAAATACAAACTAATTTCAGTAATTCGATTAATTGATGGCACACAAGTCGATTTCGATTTGGACAGGTAAAACCGAATATTCAATTTTACGCTTTTTCAAAACCTAATTTTACTGAAAACCGGTTAGTCTTGAGATAACCTCATCTTAAGTTTAAATTTTCAAATTAAAAGGTCTTAAGTTTATATATGATTCACACATCTGTTTAAATGCAAACCGTTTTTACATCTGTATGATCAATTGTTTTGAATTCTGGTTTAGATCTATCAAACGACCATAGTCAAAACTAGTTACTGGGTGTTTAAACATATGTCTAGTAGCGTTGTCATTTATAATTTGCGTTTTTGAACATATCGTCGTAAAGTTTTATATTTAAAAAAACATAGGACAATTGTAAAATTGGGACCAATAATTGAAGAGGAAAGGGAGCTGCCATATTTTAAATCCAACCCCTCTGTTTTCAGAAAACTCCAATTTATGGACCAAAATTAACGATAAAAGTCAAGCACAATAATGGAGTCTAGAAAGGATAGAAAGAAGGATGGTCCTTTGAATTTATTATTCTTTTTCTATAAATGTTTTTTTTTAATATTTTATAAATTATTTTTTCATTTAGTAATATATATATACATATTCATTTGTTTGATAATACAGAAATCAGAAATTTGATCTGAAAATGTCTTATTTGTACTATAAAAAATAACACTTTGAAAAAAACACAGTTGATCGTAACCATGTCCATCACCGTTCACCACTACTACTACTACAAGAAAGAAAAACATCAACTAAGTTTATGTTAAACACGATTAGAAGTACTCAAACAGTGTTTTAAGACATGCACCGTGAATGTAAGAATCGTTCTAAATACATTTTTTAAAAGTACAAATTGCGTTTTGGACAAAAAATTATGAAAATAAAACTTATCCAGTTCTTATTACTGATATTTTTTATATGTCACAGAGAAAAATACAAGAGGTAAACTTAATGGGGTATAAGTGAATTATAAAAGTTAATCATTGGGTTGAAGTGTTTCAATGAAAGTTATGTTCAAAATTGCATATATTAAGAAAAAAATTGAGAGATGGGGTTTAAGTGTCAGGAACAAAAGTTGTGGGGGGTAAAATATAAAATTCTAAAGTTGTAAAATGATTGTACTTGTGAGTTGTGGACACATGGTATTGACGGTCTATTTATTTCGTTATAAGATCGGATGCAGATGAACCAACAAACTTTTAGCTGTAAAGGGGTTCGTCGATCATTTTGGAGTTCAAGTTACTAAAAAACAATATCGTGGTAATGTCAGATACAAACGAATCAACGAATTTTTATCTGTAAAGAATTTTGCCAATCATTTTTGGAGTTGAAGTTACCAAACAACAGTAGAAGAAAGGATATGATAAAAGATCTAACAGCATCAAAAGTTGCCGAGTTTCAAATGAACAAATAGTAATGTATGTTGTCCTATACCATATAAACGAAATTCCCACGATATAAACGTTGATGTCCAAAACAATGAGAACAATAAGTTAAAAGACAATTTTGTCCTTTTGGCTTATATCTATAAATTGAAATCAATTGTTTGATTAGACGTGGATTATCATTGTAGGACCTATCTTTTTTCTAGTTAGACATAAATTCACTTTAAATGGGCCAAGGCGGTTGATCATGAGAAGCTTCAAGTCACGGAAGTTCTAAAATTGCTTTCTTAAGATGGAAATGACCAATTTGTCCTTGAAAACGATAAATTGACTTTCAAACATTTAGTTTGGCCGAAAGTTGTTTATACAAATGTCGATTTTTAATAGGTTTTTTTCATGAAGAAATATTGTTAAACAAATTTAAACTTGTAATAATGCGATAAAAGATTGTCTTTTTCTATTGACAATATTATTTTTACATATATATATATATATTACCAAATTTGTATTTTTTTTATGGATCTTAATTTTAACATATTTATAGTCAAAAGATGTTGAATTTGAAATAAATATAAGAAAAACTGTCAAAAAGTTTTCTTTAATAAAGCTTATCACTCACTCCACTTTACCTATGATGCTTTTAAACTTAAAGATCCAAAACATAAAAATATATGTATGTGGGGATATGCATACCATCCAGATAAATATCTACCAAGGTGTTTTTCAATTTCTTTTGTGGTATTCCTCATAATATTCCTATATATATTACTCTTTGAAAATTACAATCAAATACTTTTTTCGAAGATATTATATTTTATAATTGTAATTACATCAATTTCCTTAAGGTCCAAAATCAAATATTATCATAACCATTTGAGTTATAACATATGGGTTAATTTTATCTATCTCGGATTCAGATCTAGATGTTATCAAAACGTTTGTAATCATGGAGATTGTATGATTAACATACGATGATTCCAAGTCATTTATGGTCACCTTGGGAATTAATCTGTATACGTAAGTGGACCCAAAAACCCACGATCACCCAAAACATATCAATCGCATATTTTCGATTAAATATTTTAAACATCAACTAAAAATGAATACTAATTAATTGTTATAGTAGTTATAGAAGTACAAATAATTCTATAGGTCCCAAATTCATATTTTCA
Organism: Cynara cardunculus var. scolymus; assembly: GCF_001531365.2. Taxonomy (NCBI): domain Eukaryota; kingdom Viridiplantae; phylum Streptophyta; class Magnoliopsida; order Asterales; family Asteraceae; genus Cynara; species Cynara cardunculus. The sequence continues at coordinate 17,903,003 of NC_037536.1, read as the reverse complement.
CTTGATTTATTAGTAGGCACAATCGAAGTAGGCCACTATCACATCTTATGTTTAATTCCATAATCGTTAATATATGTCGTTTTCAATACATATGTACTTCTTTATTGTATCGACTCGTTCTTAAATTGTTATACCATTTATTATTGTTCAAATAATTTTAGTAATATTATACCTACACGTTACATATACATATACATATATATATATTAGTCGACATTAATTTTGACAAAAGATTCAATAACATCATTTTTAGCAAATGATTAGCTTTTTCCTAATTTTTAACATGAATATCAGTGTTTTTTTTAATTTATCTTTCTTGCCTTGTGCATTATTGAGTTCAATGACTTGTGTACTTTCAAATTACCAGTTTTATCTGTATGAATATTACTATAATTCAATGTTTTGATTATATTATCTTATTGGTTTCTTTTTCTATCAACAAAAATGATTGTTCAAAACAAATTTATCAAATAAAACACCCACTTTTATCAAAGAATCAAGATCAATAAATAAAATATGATGCATAATTATGAAAAAAATAAGTAAATTGAATGATGCAAGGACCAAAGATTACAGAGGTCACCGGTTGGTAACTTGGATCCAATTTTTGGCCAAGAAATGGAAAAAATCCCAAGAAAATCACAATAGTTTCATTGTAAGCTTAAATTAATGGGTTTTAAAGGAAAATATATAATATGAGAATGGTGATTAATAAAACTAATTGGTTCATGAGGATTTTGTTCATCCAAGAAATTGGGGGTTTGTGGCGGAGAAAACGAGAAAGAAAGCAGGGTGTGAAAAAAAAGATTGTTCAACTTCTTATTTAACACAGAGCATGACACATGCCTTCTGTTGACTACTTTCTTTCTTTCTTTCTTTCTTTTCTCTCTCTGCCCACATCCTACATTCCTCTTAACTTCCCACACTCACTCTTTTACTCATTTCAACCTTTTCTCTTCCTGCTTTCTTCCCAAATTTTCTAACCCATGTTTCATCCAAGACCTTCTTTTGAATCTTTAGAATATGGGCTTCAAAACCAGGTATCTATTCTTCATCTTCTTGTTCATATGCGTTTCTTGCAAAAAAATGAGAAGAAAAATGAAGCTATTCTGTGTTGATTTCATATGGTTTCTTGTTGATTCTGTGTCAGTTTTTGTTCTTCTGAGACGATTTAATTCATTTGTGTGAGTTGTTATGTACATTTCCGTTTCTCTTTTTCTTGTAAATTGGTTATCAAGATTCAATGATGGGTTGCAAAAGATGGGAATCTTGTAAGTAGTAGGCTTATTTTGGATGTTCTTTGTGTTAATTTGCAATGGGTATTGGTTATATTGGAGTATTAAACAATGTATAGAAAGAGTTCCAAAAACTAGATATTGTTTCTGCAAGTTAAATGAGTTACCCCATCTATGTCATTTTGTGCCTATTTATTCTTTCTTTATGAGATGTTTTTCTTCATGGGTGAGAGTTGTTTTCTACTTTTCTTTGTTAAACAAGTTATCAAGATTCAAGAATGGCTTGGAAATGTTGCAAATTTTGTATCTATTAGGTTTATTTTGGATGTTTTTGAGTGTGAATTCCAATGGCTGTTAAATAGATTTATTACACAATGCACAGAAAGATTCCTAAAACCAGCCATTTTTCTTATCAATATGGTCTTCAAAAACGCCCTTAGGCATACTTTGCTCAAATACACAGCAGGTTGTTCAAATACACCAACAGGTTCAAGATCGAATCCTGTAGTAGACGGTTTGAACCCCTCTGCTAGCATTAGCCACCGAGTCAACTCTGAAATGCCTCATCACATGTGGTTCCTAGGGGGCAGGTTCTGTGTGGGCAGTCATGGTTGTTGGTAATCAACCTTTTGCTCAAATATGGTCTTCAATAACCACCACTTATCTTAACTTCCCTTTCTCTGCAATTATGTGCGAGTTTTTCTTTACTTTTAATCTGTTTTCATGGGTGAGAGCTGTTTGCACTTGTTTTCTTATGAGGAGTTGTCAAGATTCAAGAATGGGTTGCAAATGTGGCAAATTTTGTATCTATTAGGCTTGTTTTGGCTGTTTTTGAGTCTGAATCTCAATGGGTGTTGATTAGATTTGACTATTTACACAATGCACAGAGGGAATTCCTTCTAAAGCTAGGTTCTTTTCCTGCAAAAATTAAACCTACTTTATACCAATTAAACCTCTTTGTGATTCTGTGTAAATTTTATAACAATTGTGGTTTTTCCTTCATGGGTGAGAGTTGTCTTGTACTTTTTTCTTGAAATGAGTCATCAAGATTCAAAAATGGCTTCTAAAGATTGAAATTTTTGTGTACTAGGCTCATTTTAGATGTTTAAGCATGAGCCGCAACGGGTGTTGACTTGATTTAACCATTACACAACTTACAGATAGAATTCCGAAATCTTGGCTCCAACCACCCAAACTAAGGAGAAAAAGTAACCTCGGTTGATCTATGTATGCTTGATTTGTGTTTCTAATGGAGGAAAACAAATTTTAAATGTAGAAAAAGGGTTGTAAATAGTAATTTTTCTTGTATGTTATCATTGAGTTATGTCTTAACAAGTTCCAAATTTCAAGATTTGTCAACTTCAAGTCCAATTACACGACGAATAACAGATAAAGGACTAACGATGCATTAATTTTCGGGTGGCAAAAGTATCTTTCGATTCCAACACTTGTTTTAAACCTTATATACCTTAAAATGAGATTTCTTGATCTTAGAGATATAATTCAATTTCATAAAAGTTCAGTCCTTTCAAAGGCTGCTGCTTGGAGGTCAGGTCTGTGTACTGACGTGCGTGTCAGTACGCAGATATGCAGACCTTACCTCTGAGACCATACTTTCAAGTGGGATTTACTGGGTTAGTTTGGTTTGGTTTTGACTGTATCTAGTTTTTCTTGCCTTATATGGATAGAAAATTCTTGGTTCAATTTTGTATATTTATGCCGATTGTTCAAGATACATGTATCATTAAATTTCTTCGTTCTAAATATCTACATGGGTGAGATTGAATCGAAACAGAAGTTGAATAAGGCATCATGTTCCGCGGTGCTGAGTTTGGCTTATCAGAGTCTTGGAGTCGTATATGGGGATCTAAGTACCTCCCCACTCTATGTTTATAAGACCACGTTCTCGGGGAAGCTTAGTCTTCACGAAGATGATGAAGAAATCTACGGTGTGCTTTCATTCATCTTTTGGACTTTCACTCTAATCGCCCTCCTTAAATACGTCTTCATTGTCTTGTCGGCCGATGACAATGGCGAAGGTACACCTCCTCCATTCTTTTCAAGCACGCTTTTAATTATAAGTTCTTATTGATGTTGTTGTGATTAATTTAGACCGAGGGGTAAAATAGTCATTTATCTCATCTAGACTGTTTATTCAGCACAACAACCAAACGTGAGTGTTTGATATTGACTGAGGGGTAAAATAGTCATTTTTGTCATAAGACTGTTTGTTTAGCACAACAACCGAACGTTAGTGCTTAATCTACACCGGTGGCTAAATGGTCATTTATGTTATTTAGACTATTTATTCAGCACAACAACCAATTGGACCGAGGGGTAAAATAGCCATTTATGTCTTTCAGATTGTTTATTCACAACAACCAAATAACAATTTAGCTTAACTCATACAGGGCTTGATAGAATAACAACCGAAAAACATCTTAGTAGTAAAAACACATAAAACGGATCATTAATTTTGACGTGTGCTTTGTGTTGAAGGTGGTTCCTTTGCATTGTATTCATTACTCTGCCGGCATGCAAAACTTAGTATGCTTCCAAATCAACAAGAGACCGATGAGAAACTATCGGCATATGGTGTTGAAAGAACAGCAGAAACCTGGCAAAGCTTTGCTTCTAAGTCTTTCTTTGAGAAACACACGAAATTTCGAAAAGGGCTCTTGATCTTTGTTCTTCTTGGAACCTGTATGACGATCGGTGATGGCGTATTCACTCCTGCAATATCGGGTAATTGCTTACCATCAAAGATTCTCATCTTTAACTTCAAAAATCTTTCTAAATATGTCAAGATCTTCCGTTTCAGTTCTTTCAGCAGTTTCAGGCGTTAGAATTAAAGCTACAGGTCTTCATGAAAGTAAGTCAGCTTATATAGGGACAGGATCATTCATAAATATTTTGAGGACTGAGGAACCAAATATTCATAATGAATATCATTTCTTTCTTTCTTTCTTCATGTATATCTAATCTCTGTCTTGTTTTTTCTTTCTCTAGATTATGTAGTTGCGATCTCGTGTGTTCTTTTAGTTGGGCTTTTCTCGATTCAACATCATGGGACACACCGAGTTGCTTTCTTGTTTGCTCCAATCGTCACAGCGTGGCTGCTATCGATTGCTGGCATTGGAATATATAACATTATTCAATGGAACCCGCAAATATTTCATGCTCTTTCTCCTATCTACATGGTGAAATTACTGAAAAGGACTCGTCGTGAAGGCTGGCTATCGTTAGGAGGAGTCGTTCTTTCAATCACAGGCGTGGAGACGATGTTTGCTGATTTAGGCCATTTTTCAACGTTATCCGTTAAGGTCTGAATGTTTATAGGACATTTATTGAACTTCTAAAATATGAATGAATGGATCTTGAGGATCAAAATGTTTTATATTTCAGATAGCGTTCACGTTTCTTGTGTATCCTTGCTTGGTTCTTGCGTATTTGGGCGAGGCTGCATTTCTATCAAGGCATCACGAAGATATCCAACGAAGCTTCTATAAAGCAATACCAGGCAAGAAGCTAATCCCCGTAGGAATCCAAATGAAGAAATGTGTTCTTTTCATGCTTTCATTGGGTTTTCTGTTGAATTTCTATGCAGAAGCTGTGTTCTGGTAGTGTTCATAGCAGCAACGGTCTTTATATGATTTCATTTTTTATGTGGACTTTTTTGTGCAGAAACTAATCACCTAGGAATCGAAATGACTAAAACGTGGTCTTTTCATGGTATCATCCGTTTTTCTGTTGAATACGGTCTTTATATGATTTCATTTTTTATGTGGACTTTTTTGTGCAGAAACTAATCACCTAGGAATCGAAATGACTAAAACGTGGTCTTTTCATGGTATCATCCGTTTTTCTGTTGAATTTTTGTGCAGAAACTGTATTCCGGCCAATGTTCATAGTGGCAAAACGGTCTTTTCATGATTTCATTCGGTTTTTCTATTGAAAAATTGTGCAGAAACTAATCCCCTAGAAACCCAAATGACTAAAGCGTGTTCTTCTCATGATTTCATCGTTTTCTGTTGAATTTGTGTGCAGAAGCTGTATTCTGGCCGGTGTTCATAGTGGCTACATTTGCAGCCGTGGTAGGAAGTCAGGCTGCGATTTCCGCCACCTTCTCGATCATAAGTCAATGTTGCGCGTTGAACTGTTTCCCTCACGTTAAAATCGTTCATACGTCAAGAAAAATATATGGGCAGGTCTATATTCCGGAGGTGAATTGGATGTTGTTGAGCCTGTGTTTAGCTGTGACAATTGGATTACGAGACACAAACATGATCGGCCACGCTTATGGTATTCATCTTTCCGATTCAGTCAACTGTACCTTGTTCATTGACTTTTGAGGTCAAACATAGATTTGTAAATTTCTATCTTGTCGTGGATTATCTAACAAATTCAGCATCAGAAAAACGATGAATTTGAAGCAATTCGCATGAATTTTCAATGGGTTCTTTAAGAAATTTAAAAGAAATCCAAATTTTTTTAGCAATTTGAAGTTAAGTGTTAGTCTGTTTGATCTCAAAAGTCAAAACTTTACCCATATGCAAGAAACAGAGTAATACTTTTGATTTTGTAGGGCTGGCGGTGACTACGGTGATGTTCGTGACAACGTGTTTGATGACGATGGTGATGATAATCGTGTGGAAGCAACAGATCATAACTGCCGCTGCGTTTCTCGTCGTTTTCGGGTCGATCGAGCTCCTTTATCTCTCTGCCGCCTTCTTTAAAGTTCCGGAAGGTGGCTGGATCCCGCTGCTCCTATCGTTGGCCTTCATGTCTGTAATGTACGTATGGAATTACGGCAAGTTAAAGAAACACGAGTTCGACTTAGAAAACAAGGTCTCAATGAACCGAATACTGTCGTTAGGTCCAAGCCTTGGGATGGTCCGTGTGCCCGGAATCGGGCTCGTTTACACGAATCTGGTGATGGGAATCCCGGCAATCTTCGGTCATTTTGTCACCAATTTACCGGCTTTCCATCAAGTTCTCGTGTTCGTTTGCGTAAAATCCGTTCAAGTCCCGTATGTCGGAGCCGAGGAGCGGATGCTTGTCGGTCGGGTTGGGCCACAGGAGTTTCATATGTTTCGGTGCATCGTTAGGTACGGTTACAAAGACGTCCATCACGAAAACTACAACTTCGAGAACCGATTAGTCGCGGCACTTGTGGAGTACGTCGAAAAAGAAAGAAAAATGAAAGACGAATTTGGAGACACTGAAAGCGATAATCTCGACGACGATGTGTCGCCAGAACTCACGTTTACGCTTCCAGATCACGAAGAGAAGATGGTTCGGTCGTTCAAAGAGATCGAGGAGTCATTTGCAGGGTATTTAGAAACTCACTCGAGTCTTAAGGACGAATCCATTCAAATACTCAAAGCTCGGGAAGCGGGGATCGCGTACATTCTCGGCCATTCGTACGCAAGGGCGAAGAAATCTTCCTCGATATTTGCGAAATTAGCGATCGATGTTGTTTACTCGTTTTTGAGCAGGAATTGCAGGGGAACCGATGTAGTTCTCAATGTGCCGCATACTTCGCTGCTTGAAGTCGGTATGATTTACTACGTTTGATCGTAAAATGAGTCGGGATTCGAGAATCGAAGACGGTAGAGATACGTAGATTTATACGTATATTGTATACGAATACGCATGGGTTTTGAGCATTAGCGGATAATTAGGTTTAGTGTAAATGTTACGATTACATATCATAGAAAGTTAAAAATGTACATGGAATTAAACTACAGATTAAACCCAGAGGAAAACTACAAATTTGGTCCCTATGGTTTTTCGAAAATAACACTTTCTTATTTAAATTACACGATGGCTATTGATTTGTGGTTTTGCAAAAATGTCGGGATTTAGTTCATTCCTTTAAGGTCGCTAAAAAAATTCATTAAATGAGAGAATTCAACATTGATTATAATATTAAAATATTTCATTCATCCATTAAAATATTATTTTACTTTATAAATATTTATTTTCAGATTTTCTTATTGGTGGTCTTAATTGATAATCATTTTTGGGGTTGTCTCGTATTGGAGAAAAAACCATTATTTCTCTTACTTTTTTCATTTTTGAGATAATTTTGGAGATGCAATTGGAGCAAAATATTTGCTCAAAATCCTCATTTTTTTCCATTTTGAAAAAGCTGTTGGAGATGCTCTTAGGAGGTTGGCATAGCCACAAGGGCGACGGTAATTATTAATTTTTTTAAGTGGAGGAGAATCTTGTTGAGCGTGTATATCTTTAAGGTAGATCAAAAGCATGCAAAATTGACTTACATGTTTTTAGCTGAATTCTATCATTTTAAGAGATTTTCAAAAAGAAAATTGATCGATTTCAAGGGATCTTTTTGATATTTTCTTATATCAAAATACCCCTCAAAGTTTAACGTGGGCACATTTCATATCGAAAGAAAAATCTATTTATGAAAGTGGGTTGAGCCCAACCGGGGCCTTCAAAGGTCTTTCCCTGCCTTTCTCACCTTTATAAGGATTCAACTATCGAGTTCTAAGAAGGTTGTGTTATCATGTGCCCTTAAACATCATTTACTTAATTTATACTTAATAAGCATTTTTCCACATAATTTATAATGATATACTTGATGTCTAATATTTTCAAAGTATATATGAAGAAAACATTATTATACTTTAACGAATGTTCGTGCGAGAATGATAGTTAAAGTGAGAAGAATAACAAGGGATCTGAATTCTTAATCATCTTTAATCTCAAACTCATCCATAAATCGCATTTGATATGGGAATATATCCGGTGCATCTTACCCTAATATGCATCCAAAGATGAAGATCACTTCTTACGTTTCTTATTATAACTCTTTTTCTCATTGAAACTCAATTCGTTGTATTTTTTCCATGGTCGACCGGCCTCTCTTGCTCTTTCTTTTGCCATAGACGTCATCACCATCCGTTTCTTCTCCCGCTCGATTTCAATAACTTCTTCATAAAACAAATAGAAAATCCCATGATCTAAACAGATTATAAAGGAATTCATATAATAGTTAGTTAGTATTGAAACCAGCTTACTTACGTACATCTCAATTAATTTTATAAAACACTGAAATCTTGAGTGATCTAGACATAGACTGATTAATTGTAACTCCACATTCAATTATTAGATTTTCCTTTTTATTTTATTTAACAATAATTATCACATAAATAAGTAAATTAATAAAAACAACTTTTTAACTTGCTCAGCAAACAATTCGCAACTACTAATCCTTCCTCCACAAGAAACCACCATAAACAACGAACGACCTCACACTCTCCCCTTAATTTCGAATCACATCCATTAAATCACCACCCTCCACCCTATTTCCACACCACCCTCTCTACAACCTCCCCGACCGGAAAATGGACGGAGCTGACCCAACCGCTGCCCTATGCAACAAGGACGCCACCCTCGGTTGCCACCTTGCCCGCCGCCTTGTGGAGGTCGGCATCACCGACATCTTCACCGTCCCTGGAGACTTCAACCTCACTCTCCTCGACCACCTCATTGCCGAGCCTCGCCTCAAAAATATTGGCTGCTGCAATGAGCTCAATGCGGGCTATGCCGCCGACGGCTATGCTAGGATTCGCGGTGCTGCCGCCTGCGTGGTTACCTTCACCGTCGGTGGATTGAGTGTCCTTAATGCTATCGCAGGCGCTTATAGTGAAAATCTACCTGTTATTTGTATCGTCGGTGGTCCAAATTCAAACGACTTCGGTACTAACCGGATCCTCCATCATACCATCGGAATACCCGATTTCAGCCAAGAGCTTCGGTGTTTCCAAACCGTTACTTGCTATCAGGTAAAAGAATACAAAATTTGTATCGTAAAACTTATTGATTCAATATTGAAACTTACACTACCTCCGACTCCGAGGTGGGATATACTAAGTTCTAGAGGTGTACAAGGCTCGGGTTTTTCGGGCTTGGGTCTTCTGGCCCATTATCGGTAAGCAAAAAGAGTCGGGCTTTTTGGGCCTACGCCTGAGTTTTGGGTATGAAAATAGATTTTATTGATGCAATGTTGATATCGTGCTTGTGGCACAGGCTGTGGTCAATCATTTGGACGACGCTCATGAACAAATCGATAGGGCGATCTCAACGGGCCTTAAAGAATGCAAACCCGTTTATATCAGCGTTAGTTGCAATTTGCCGGGCCTTCCTCATCCTACGTTTAGCAGAGATCCGATCCCTTTTTCGCTCTCTACACGGTAATTCACGAATTCTCGAATTTGAAACAATCTTGAACACTAATACTCGTTTAATTTAACAAGTCAAGATCTATAACACTAATTTTCACTTCGGTTCGTTCAGATCAATTAAAGTTTTCAAGTTGAACCAAGTCAAGTCAATCCATTCAGAGATACATTTTTCAAGGCAAACATATTTGTGTTCTCAAATCATATAATCAAAATAGGAGTGATCTTCAATTATCATCTATATGGTTTAAAAATTGTAATTTTCATTCTTATAGTTTGCAATTTATTGTTATTTTCATCTCTGGATTAATTCTTACCTTTTTAAGTAGGAGGGACCAAAATAGTAAATAATTGTAAACCATAGGAACCAAAACAATAGTAAATTTCAAAACATAAAGACAAAAAAACGAGTAACAAACCATAAGGATAAAAACCGTAATTTTTAAACCACCAGAACGGATGTCACAATTTCTAACAAATCAGGAGGAAAAAACATAATTTACTCAAATATAAAAATTATCAAATGTTCCGATGTTTGATACTCGGCTCGGCCCGGCACGGCACATTAATACATCTAGTCTACAAATGTTCCGATGTTTGATGCATTCATGATGTGCAGGATCAGTAACAAATCGGGGCTGGAGGCCGCCGTCGAAGCGGCAGCCGCATTCCTTAACAAGGCGGTAAAGCCGGTGATGGTTGGAGGCCCAAAACTGCGGGTGGCAGCCGCTATGCAGGCGTTTGTAGACTTAGCAGACGCTAGCGGCTATGCTCTATCTGTAATGCCTGCCGGTAAAGGGATGGTTCCCGAGACCCATGAGCACTTTATAGGGACCTACTGGGGTGCAGTCGGGACTGGATTCTGTGGCGAGATTGTGGAGTCGGCTGACGCGTACCTGTTTGCGGGACCCATCTTCAACGACTACAGTTCGGTTGGCTACTCCTTACTGCTCAAAAAAGAAAAGGCCATCATCGTGCAGCCAGATCGAGTGGTCATTGGTAACGGTCCGGCTTTCGGGTGCGTTCTGATGAAAGATTTTCTCGAAGAACTTGCAAAAGTGATCACAAAAAACACTACGGCTTACGAGAACTATGACCGGATCTTCATTCCTGATGGGGAGCCAAAGAAAAGCGAGCCTCAAGAGCCCTTGAGAGTCAATATTCTGTTTCAACACATACAGAAAATGCTCTCGAAGGACACTGCAGTGCTTGCCGAGACGGGAGACTCGTGGTTTAACTGCCAGAAATTGAAGCTGCCCGACGGATGTGGGTAGGGTAACTAAGAACACTTTTTTTCCGAATCTTTCTGCGATGATTTAATTTAATTAATGCATATAAAGAGGGAGAGAAGTTTGTGTTATACCTCCAGGTATGAATTCCAGATGCAGTATGGTTCGATCGGTTGGTCCGTTGGTGCACTCCTTGGCTACGCCCAGGCTCAGCCCGAGAAACGGGTCATTGCTAGCATCGGTGATGGCAGTTTCCAGGTATCTAATTGTACCATAAACGATCCGGGTTTCTTTTGTTGCCAATAATGGGTTCCCGGGCCCACTTGCACATACCTTCAACTGATCCTATGGGGACCAGAAGGCCTAACCTAATATTTATCAATTGAGCTGGCTCTGATGTATCTGTACCTGCAGGTAACCGCACAAGATGTGACAACGATGATAAGAAACGAGCAAAAGAGCATCATATTTCTCATAAACAATGGAGGCTACACCATAGAAGTTGAGATCCACGATGGACCATATAATGTGATCAAGAACTGGAACTACACTGGTGTCGTGGAAGCCTTCAATAATGAAGACGGCAAGTTGTGGACAGCAAAGGTACCATGAGAAAACCTCTCTCTAATCAAAATTAAACTTAAGACCGTCTAACAACACAGAATGGGTAAGCATTAAACGGATAAAACTGCGATTTGGGTCAGCACTAATCACTGATCAAGTAAATATCCCTCCTTAGCTTACCAGGTCAGCATCATGAACCAGTAAGAGGCTTTATAAACACCACCATCTCTTACCGGTAAGAGATGGTAAGCAGATAGTAAACAGCATAATTAACAATTGACTTGATGGTAATAAACAGGTAAAATGTGAAGAGGAGCTGATAGAAGCAATATCAACGGCAACAGGGGAGAAAGAGGATCACTTGTGCTTCATAGAAGTGATTGTTCATAAGGATGATACCAGCAAAGAACTTCTCGAATGGGGTTCAAGAGTCTGCTCTGCTAATGCCCGCCCCCCTAACCCTCAGTAATTTTATCATCTTACTATATAACTAAAGAAATATGGTTTTGTTCCAAGGCTTTATACGGTTCATGCTATAGAGAAGTAAAATAGCTTTTTTGATGTATTATTGTGGTTTTAATTGAAGCTATTTTGGCTACAAAGATGGATATTACAACTATTGTATCATGTTATCTTGATGATATGTATAGGTGCAACAAAATGTCTATATCACACACATGGACGCAGGCCTAAAGAAAAATGCACAAACGAGAATACTTTCAAACTGACCAATCCCTAGGAATTCTGGTCCTAAACGGTCCTAAACCATGGTTTCAACAGCCAGAATGTGGTATGAGATAATACCACCTGTCACAACTTGTTGCTACATAGGCCTAATCGGGGGCCCTAGACCTAGGATGGGAAGTCCTAAGAGCATCTCCAACAGCTATGCTAAAATGAAGAGAAGAAAGATTTTAGCAATTTTTTTGCTCCAACAGCTATACCATCTTGTATGCTAAAATAGAGCAAAGAGGTGAGAGATTGTAAAAATCTCTAAATTTAGAGAAATCTCTAAGAGGTATTGAGAATATAAATAAAAGTTTTAGAGAGAGTAATAATACTTTATTAAATGTATTGAATATTTTAATAACATAGTTATTGTTAGAATTGCTAAAATAGAGTAGCCGTTGGAGTTGAATGTAATTTGTTTAGAGATCTTGACTTTAATACTCCAATTTAGAGAAAACATAGCATAACTGTTGGAGATGCTCTAAGAGGTCCAAGTCCATTTGCCCTCTAGTAGGAGGTGTAGATGGTCAACACAATCGTTGTACAATGTCAACCTCGTGATATTTTTACAATGACGGTGTGTTTAGTACAATGTCAACCTCGTGATATTTTTACAATGACGGTGCGTTTAGTACATGAATGGGACAGGAGAAAGTGACATAGCAGGTGAAAAAATGGTGGAAGGTTTTAGGGTTTTAAACTAAAATGGGTAGTTTGGTAAATTACCAACCTTGTCTCATCTTCCTATTTTTGTTCCACCTATTTTGGTGGGACAAAAAAAAAGTTGTTTAGTCCCACTTAGTCCGGTCATGTCCGAGTCTAATGCCCCACCGAATATTATCTAGTGTACCAAATGTATCCCCATAGAACATCTCATCCAAAAGGTAATGCTATAAAATTCCTAGAATTATGAAGCAAACACAAGCCTTTGCAGCTAAAATGACTTGTGCCATCTTGTTAGAAAAGTTCTTGATTTCCAAGATACATCTATGGGTAAAGATGCCCAACATGGTACACAACATGACACTTGTACCATGTTATTTTGATATTTGCTGCAACGTCAAGTGAATGCATGTCATACACACAAACAAAGCCCAAGGCCTAAGTGTCATGCAAAACTAGTTTTACAAGCATGTTGTGCTGTCTTTATAGCTAAAACTACCTGTCATCTTATAAGTTTTCTTGATTTCACATACCTGAAAAGATATGTGAATAGAAATGGGGATCATGCATGTCTCTCAAGTCTCACCAACTCCTCCATTTGATGGTGGTTCAAGGTGTAAAACTAGGATAAACACACAACTCTATTGATTCTCTCTTAGACAATTACATAAACTTGATCATTCCTGCATAGCAATTCTGTCAATCTTGAACTAATTCTTTTAGATATTGAAGATAAAGTGCTGTTTCAGGGTATTCCCCTTTTCAGATCAGGAAAACAACAGACTCAAAGCAATGTAAAACTTCTGCTTGACTAGATAAAATCATAAGAACACCATTGGTATTCCTGGCTTTAGTAAAAGAAATTACCTGGATTTGTACGTGAGGTGTATTCACGCATACGGCAGCACTCTCCTATTACATGGCATGAAACAGAACAGTCAAACTAAACGGTTTGAGGAAGAACTCCACTGAGACATCAAGATTCAAGAGTAAACAATGAGATAGATAAAGAAAATGGAATTCTGGAGTGATAGAGGAGACTCCATTGAAAGCAAAGCTGCAATGGCTTTTCTTCCAGTTAATTGGTTCTTAACAAAATGAAAATAAAAATAGAGTAGGCCTCAACTTATCATGATAATCCTATTTTGATCCAAATTATGATATTGAAGGAACCCCAGTATGCTGAAATTCAGCTGAATCACAACACAAACATCAAAAATCAACCGGTAGATCATGAAGGTAAATTTAAGTGCACGTTTAGGTCCAATACATCCATGCCAATTGCACCAGAAACATCCATTAATTCGGACACAAGCATTTGTCCAGAACTAGATTGGGGTAGGAACATCAGCTTGAGATCATAAGCTACGACATAAAATCACTTATACTCTTGAAAACAAACAAAATCAAAATCATGCTTGAGCGCCACAGACACATAGAAGGAGAGAAAAACAACAATCACGATGATAATTTCTTAATCGAATTCATAAACTGAAATAATCCATTCAATTGAATGTCGATAAAATCAACAAACCGTCTCCAAAATAAGTTAGGGTTTTAACAAAACTCCATAACCAAATGTACTCAAGTCGAACCATAACAACTACAGAAATTAGAGACAACAGCTAGAAAACATAAATCGAAACAGTAAAGCGACACCGGAAGAGGCGACGGAGCGACTCGGAGCAAAAGCCTTCGTTGATTTACTTGGATCGCTGTCTCATCTTTCGACGCTTCCGCTTCAACCTCCTCATTCTCTTCTTCTTCCACTGCAAAACAAAAGCATATTAAATCAAAATTACGAATATTATTCGACGATACTGAACTCGAATATGTGTTGGAAAAATGATCAATCACCTTAGCTCTCATTGCTACGCCGGCTGTTTTTCACACTTCCAAAGGTAACGAGTGAATGAATGCGGCGGCGGTTGGGAGCTTGTGTTGTTTGGTGGATGACGAAGATTTATAGTGGAACCCTAGTTGGGTTTTTAGGGGCAGGTTGATGATGGGTCGGTCACGATATTCGGGCAGTCAAGGGTTGTTAATTTAGGGCTCGTTTCTTAGCGGGTTAAGGAGGTCTATAATACTCATATCTTATTCGATAAATTATAATATGATTATTATATAATAGTGGTTTATCTAATAAGCTTTTAGAAGAAAACTTTATGCAGAAAATCAATTTTTTTTTTCAAATATGTCTTTTCCAACTAAAATACGTTCTTTTCATATATGAAAAAACCTTTCAACCAAAAAAATTCTCAATTTATATAAGACAAATTAATCCACACATACAACTTTATCCAAGATTTAATAAAAAATCAACCAAACAAATCCTGATATGAAAAAACCGCATGGTCTAAAAATAAGAACCAAAATGAGGTGGTTGTTTACCAAATGTCTAAAAATCTAAAACACGACTTTGGGGATATTTAGGTTTGGGTAGGGTTTGATAACTCATGAAAACCCAAATATATATATATATATATATATATATATATATATATATATATCTTAATTATATTTTGAAAATCCTATATCCTAATTGGCTATGTTTTTTTTTTCTAAACTCAATATCAATATTGTCAATTGTCTAAACCGGTTGAATTTATGCTCAAAAATCAGTTGAAAATATATATTTTTTGCCTATAGCTATACTTGAAGCCAACCGATTCCAACTCGAAACTGAAGCAATCCAAAACCCAATTTTTGAGGTTGGCTTCCACATTTGAAATCCAATCAGATTTTTGGTTCCCCCACTTGACCCACTTAATGCACACCGCTAGTTGTTAGAGCATCTCCGGTTGAGGTTCTTAATAACTTAATTTTCACTTTTTTCTCGTCATATCAATTTCAACTCCTCAAATTAAGAACATATATAAAAGTCTACAATGATACTTCTTATAAAAACCTCTTTTGCACGTCATATGTATTTTTTTCAACATTAATAATTATTATATATACATAATAAATATCAAATATTTAGTTTGAAAATTTACACGAAGCCTAAGGTAAGAACTAAGGTTCTTGTATGAAAACTCAAAGTATTTGAGGTTTTTGTAAAAAAAATAAATCTCAAATGATAATTCTTACAATACGCTACACTTTTTTACTTACAAGAATCTCCTATTAAATATGCTTTTAATGAAAATTAGTTGATAAACTATATTTCAATGTAAAATTAAAATACATCGAAAAAATTAATTGAAAATATATAAAGGGTGGAGTTAGAAAAAAGGTGGGGAAAAAAGCATCTACTTATTGAAACACTAATTGGTTTTGATCAACAACCGTAAGATAATCTATTTTTTGAACTTATTAAAAAGTCGTGTTTAATTGATCATACACTAATTTATGAGCTAACCTTTGAGACGTTGCTTGAAATAATGTTTTATTAAACTGTAATGAGTTTTTTAGAAGGAAAAAAAAATCAATTATGTTTTTTATATCTCCTCCTCCTCCTCCTCCTCCTTCTTCTTCGGTTGTTAGTGACATGATAGGATATATATATATATATATATATGGAGATTCAAACAAGAATATCTATGTCTTACGAAACACAAGATTGTTTTAATCATATGTGATAATATGTGTGAGAGTACGTGATGGTGTGTACATGCCTTGGCATACGACCTAGGATGCGCCAAAGGCCGTCTGTGTCTTTGTTGTAGTATTACACGTGATGGATTATAATATAAAGTTGAGAACCCCTTTTATATTATCAAATTTAGAACCCCTTTAAATTGTTTCTCGAAATATGTACAAATGGAAGTTTAACTCCTAAACAAGCACTTTGCAAAGCCCCCATAATTTGATTGATTTAGGGGCTGTTTGTTTGCCTCTTAATGGTGACATTAAGAGGCAGCCTCTTAATCGCTAAGAGGCAGAGGCTGTTTGGCAAAAAAAAACAGAACCTCTTAATGGTGACAATTGGCTCTTAACCATTTTGCATCCTATACCTCACTAAACCATTCAGATGTTCATTTTTCCAACTATGCCCTCCTTCTTCCCCCCTCCATCACCGTCTTCTCCCCCCATCACCGTCTTCTACCCCCCCTCGTCGGTCTTCCATAACCACCAACAGCACACATCGCCGGTCTTCCCTCCCCCCACCCCACGTCGCCGTCGCCGCCTCGTCGCTCGTCGCCTCGCCGCCTCGTCGCTCGTCGCCTCGCCGCCTCGTCACTCGTCGCCTCTCCGCCTCTTCCAGCAGGTCGTTGATCTTGCATAAATCTAGGGTTTGGTTTAGGGAATTTATCATTTTTCWTTAGAAATTGATGGTGTTTATTGCTTATTTCATGTTTGTAACAATGTTAATGATGATTGGATTATCGACATTTTGCAATTTCTTGAGGATTTGATACTGATATGAAGAAACATCATCTTTGGTAATTGTATGTTGGTTTATTCAGTACTAAATCATAACTAGGGTTAAAATGGTAATTTGCTATCATTCAGAGAATAATTACCAAACAACCTTGTTTCATTCAGCACTTAACCATTCTGATCCTCTTAGCCATTCTAACCTCTTAACTATTCTGAACTAAATCATTCAGCAACTGCCAAGCAGCCCCTTAGTGATTTCCTTTTTACATCCCAAATTCAATCCCAAGGAAGAAACTTCAAATTTAGAGAACAATAAGGGTTTTGACTTTTTTGATAAATTGGCTAAACTAGCAAAAAAAATTAAAACAATAGCGTTGAAATCGATTTGTATGATATACATGAAGGAGCATAGCGGTGTGCATGCGACTTGGCCCACTACTTAAGTCGTCCAAGGATCGTCTGCGTCTCTGATTTAGTATCACATGTACAATAAATGGTGTTATCGCATTTTCATAAAATTAAGGTGTTATCATTTGAACCATTATATATATATATATATATAGATATAGGGGTGGTTATTTTACAAACCATGCAAACCGCTCCTAACCACTCATCCGTTTCATCAATAGTTGAGATTAAAACGGTTACACAATTGTAGTTGCACGTTATAATAATAATAATAATAATAATGTAATCGTTTTAATCTCAATCGTTGATGAAACAAATGAGTGGTTAGAATTGGTTTTCAGGGTTTATAAAATAGTTTTGGCCTATGTATAAAAGCAAAATATTGTGTGAAAATGATAGCTAAATATGAGAAACGTAATAAGAGATCTGAACCCTGATCATATTTAATCTCAAACTCATCCATGAATCTTGTTTGCAGGGATTGATCCAATGTATCTTATCCTGATACGCATCCAATGGTGAAAAACTCTTCTTACGCTTCTCACACTTTAATCTCCCTTCTCACCGAAACCCAAATATATATATATATATATATATTAAACCCAGGTTAAAGATAATGCTCGACAAGAGGTCTATGCTAGAGTTATGGTTGATGATGTTAGTTTAAAGTGATGATGATGGTACGCCATGATATACTTCAAACTTGGTGAAAAAACTACTATTAAGATGATGCATGTTTATTCTTTGCACTTACATGGATCTATTCGTCTAAACAGTGGATATAGTAGTTGCAAAATTCTAACTACTACTTATACATATACATATATACATATACATATACATATACATATACATATACATATACATATACATATACATATAGTTGTTGTATAAGTGGCCTTTACATCACTTCAAAAACATAATGTTGTTAACTTCAATAACCCATGGAATTGATTAATGACGGATCCAAAATTTAGGTGATTGGGGGTATATTTAAGGTGGTGTTTAGTTCGTTGAAATCTGAGAGAATTGGAATAGTCAATTATATTGACCAAATGATCTTATATTTACCCAATTCGTTGCAAGCCAAACAAGACCTTATGATCTTATATTTAAGCTATGTTTGCCAAATTGAATGATAAGCTAGCTGATGACTAATAAACTAGTTGATAGCTGATAAACTAACTGATGAATAAATCATGTTTAACAAAAACTAACTTAAAATATGTAAAATGACCAAAATGGGCACTTTAAAAAATTAATCAATTACAGTATTTCATAATATCATTAGAACAAATATCTAAAAATATAATATGTTAATTAATACCAAAAAGATGATAAAAAATAGCGAATATAATTTATTGACTATAAGAATTTCAAATTGATTATCATACATTTTGGATTTGTTAACCAAATTTTAGAAAA
>NC_037536.1:17868930-17883833 GCF_001531365.2 Cynara cardunculus var. scolymus | reverse complement strand
TTATTTTTATTAATAATTAATATTAATTAATCTTTATTTATTATTACCAACAATAAATAATCATTAATATCAATGAGGGTTATAATCGAAAAAAGTCACAATAAGCTTCAAAAATGTTACTCCAAGTAACGTTTCATTAAGCTAGCTTACGGTTATCCAAATAGTTGTCATCACCACCGTTGCTGCCATCAATGTCGTCGCCGCAACCATCGTTGCTACCACTACCATTGTTGCCTTCACTCTCATCGCCCACCACTATTATCACCATTGCTGTGGTACCGTCGACATTACTAATGCTTCCAGTCACCACCACTATTATATTCAACGAACCAAACATACATATTCAAATTGTTTTTACAAATTTCATTCTATTTCTTATCAACCAAACGGATGATCATACATAACAAAATTCAATCACAATTCCTTCAGTTACTATTTCCATTAGATTCCATTATATGAACTAAACGTCATCTAAAAATATAAAGATTCCAAATACGAATAATTCATCTGAATCAAAAATAATTCTACGCATTCGACTTTCATGTTAAACAATTCAGTGTCTTTCAAATTATTTTCTACTACTTCAAACGTAACTAAAGACAAAAAATCAATTTATCCAAAATCTCATAAACATTCTAAATACAGAATTCTTCTCATATCATCCCAATATATTCATACTTTATAATTTTATTCTAGATTAATTGTTGTATTAGTCAAGAATATTAATGGAGGCCTAGGAAACCCCCACAAGGCCACGAGGCTAATTGATGCTGCGGTCTGGGCGCCGCGCGGTGCAATCTGGGTCTCCCGGCCCCACCGCTAGAAATCTCAGCCTCCAACGCCAAACACCACTGCTCACCACTCTTTTGATTCTTATCAAAACCTCCATCTCACGATTTCAATCCCATTATAATATGGCATCACTTGTTTAATTTCAAGAAAACCCATCTGGGTTCTCTTCCAAAACCATACATTTCAAAGACTAATATTCTAACATTTACTGAAATCACAAGTTCATAATGGGAACTGGTTCATCAAAGAACCCTGACAGTAGCTCTCATGGCAGTGGAGAAGATAAAGAAGATCATGGCGGTGGTCAACTCTATGTCTCTCTGAAGATGGAGAATTACAAACTCAAAGGAGATCTTGTTCCTCATGTTTACGGCTCTGTTCCTCTCGTTGGCTCTTGGGATGCCTCAAAAGCTGTAACCTTACTGTTCTTATGATTTTTTATAAAGTTATACTGTTTTTTGATAATTTTGCTGCCATTTAGCTCCAATGCACTCTATATGTTTGTGTTTAGTTCCCAGTGAAACCTATGATTGATTTCTTTGTATTTAGCTAGTGCTTTTCAATATCCATGTTCATAATTTTTGTTAACTTTCTTGTATTACGCCTTCCCCTTGCAATCTGTTTATATTATATTTCAATACCTATGTTTCTAATATTGACAATTTTTTTGTTCAGACTCCATTGAAACCTATTTTAGTCTTTTTCAGTACTCATCTTCCTAATCTTGATAATTTTCTTGAATTAGCTTTCAATGGAACGCGAGTCGACCTCAATGTGGGAATTGAGTTTTGTTGTCCCTCCTAATCATGGTAGTTTCTTTTTTCAGTTTTCTGCTTTTAGGTATATGTGAGAGTCCCAGTAGGGGCTTTCTGATAACCGAAACCTTTGAAATAGATATGGATCCTGTTTCTAGGAAGGAAAAATGAACTACCACATAATAAAACTTCATAACAAGTACTACATACAACAATCTTTGAGGTTAAATCCTCAACAAAATACTCATTAATTTTGAAGTTGAAAAGCATGGGGGTTTGACTTTAAAAGTCAAAGGCCAAAGTCAAAAAGGTCATGTTTGGCAACCATAAGCTAACTTCTTATATGAGCTTATTGAAAAAGCTTCGTTCGGCTAGCCATAAGCTAGCTTATTGAAATGATATGAAACGATCTCGAGGCTTCAAGTATCGTTTCAATAAGCTTTAGGGGATTTTTTCACCTTTTTTTTCTTCCATTTTCTAGGTCATTTTACATTGTCAGCTTGCATATAAGCTATTTTTACCAAACATGACTAGTTTAATTGCTAGCTTATTAGCCAACAACTAGCTTATCGACTAGTTTGCCAAACATAGCCAAAGTATATGAACTTTAGCAGGTGTTAATAATTTTTGCTGTTTTTTATTTAGAAACCTTGGACTTCAAGTTCTTATTGAAGCCCAAATACAACAATGTGCCATGCATAGTGGAGGAAGGCACAAACAGGCAGTTCATGGGAGGAACTTTGCAAGGGGATGCAAGATTGGCTGTTTTTAAGTTCAACTTAGACGAGGTTCTCGAGTATAGGGTATTCATTAAGGCCAACAAGGTTTCACCCTTTGATCTTGCTGCTAGTTGGAGAGCTTATCAAGAAAATCTTGCGCCCTCGACTGTTCGTGGGATTCCTGATGTTAGCATAAATTCATTGCCGGAGGATGTTGAGGTATTACTCTCTCAGATTTTCATTAATGGTAGATTCACAATGAATGCTCTTTTTAATTTCTCAAGGTTTATTCAGAATGGCTCTTCAACCAGTTTGGATCTTGATCTTGAACAATATCTAGTCCCAGCTCCACCAACTTCTGTGGTTTATGCTGCCAATTTGACCGAGACTCCAAGGTCTTTAAAGCGTGGAGGGGTGTTTTCCAATGCTGAATCTTCATCCAAAGATGTGGGCGTTTCCGTTGATCGTCCTGCAACCATAAAGGTCACTACTCTGGTCTAGATTAGAATGTCCAATTTTTTGCTGACTGTCTAATCACTGCACGGAAATCGGCTTTATAGGATGCTGGCCGCCAAATATGTCTAAATGTGCTAATAGATTGCTTTATAGGACAACATAATTGTACGTCCTATATAAATGTGTTACGATAAGTTTGTAGGAGGCCCTAACCAGTTTTTTAGGGCAATTTTAAAATAAAGCACCCTATTAGTCTTTTTATTTGACACTTATTTGTATAGGACGCAAAATTGTTTGATCCTATAAACTTAAGTCCTAAAAAATAGTCTATTAGTACATTCGGACAGCTTCGGCGTTCTATAAAACTGATTTTCTTGTAGTGAATCTAAGCTATTCGGCTTTCTAAAGAAGGCAAAATTTTACTTAAGTACTTCTAATACCTTCCGTGTATGTAATAATTAACATGAAGAAAATGAACCGAATTTTGTTTAGATGATTTATAGAACATCTTTGTTTGGATAACTCCAAGGAATATGCATAAATAGAGAAGGATATACAAACCATGGGGGCATACCTTGGAAAAAGATATTAAAACCATACAAAGATATATAACAACCAAAAGAGCATGCCCATTAAAAACTTTGAAGAGTGACAACCACAAAACATTTCCAACAACAACCTTAGAAACACACTAGACTGAAACGAAGGAAGGAAAACTATATTCATTCATAAGCTGTGCCTAATAAAGGATACTTGTAGATTTTGGCCGTTAGTTATCCATTAAGTTTGTAATCTTCTCTTGATCCAATGCATGATAATTTTCACTAAAAGCCCACCTGCCATTTGTCCATTATTATGGAATATCCCATTTCTTTTCTCTCTCTCTCTCTACTCACACACACAGAGGACTGGGTTCCAGTGAGAAGAACCCCTTTTCGTGAGAACTTAAGAAAAAGTGAAGGCATCCTTAAGTTGTTTGAAGGTTTGTCGTGAGAACTTTGAAGATTCATTTATATTGTGAGAACTGTGAAGATACATTTATATTATGCGAAGGTTACAACATTCACACAATATAATGTAACCTTCCAATGCACAGTTGAAGGTGAAGAGAAATTTACAATCTTCACATATAACTTCCACACAGTATAAAGGTATCTTCATTTGTTCTCACCTTCTCATGAATGTAAAAGTTTCTTCCATGATCTTGACTCTCTTTCTCTCTCTATATTTGTCATACATAAATAACATAATTTTACCACAAAAGTTTCTTAGTGGGACTTTGTGATGTTATCGCCTTGAATATTGTTAAAACTGTCCATAGTTATTGAAATTATTTTTATCACTTCAATATAACAAAACATTAGCATCTTTCATTTCAAATTATAAACTAGCTTTGCAATGGTGTGACAAACATATGGTTTTGGGGGGGGGGGGGGGGATAAACTAAAACACTGTTCAGTAGAACTGCCACTTAGGCTTGCATTTCTATGCGTTCTTTTTTATTAGAAGACATGCTTTATTTATTTTCTTATTTTTTGTAATTTCGCCTTTTCTCTTTAGAGCCGAATTTCACGCATCTACAAATAATTCATGTTTTTCTGACTTGTGAATAGGAAATGGAAGTTGTTATTCCGGATCCTCCTAAGCTCCTTCCTCTTCCTGGCATGGTCGAATCGAAGTCAGTGGGTACATTCTCATCATTACAGAAACAAGATAGTCACCGAGGAATTTTTGTGGATAGAGGTGTGGGATCTCCTCGGCTAGTCAAATCAGCCAGTGCAAATACTTTGACTACCGGCACTAAATCGAATTCGGGAGCTAAGGTTTGTACAATGCCATCAACTGTCTCTAGAATGTGTTTTTGCATTTCTGACTTTCTAACACGTGAACTATTAGAACTCGATGCCAGCGGCTGCCGGGGCGGTTGCGGCTGCGGCTGTTGCTGATCAAATGCTTGGACCAAAAGAAGATATGCATCTGGCTATTGTTTTGGTAATCTTGATTATTTTCTTTAAGTTCAAACTTGGCGTTATGATTTTGTAGTTTGTCTCTTACTCTTTCTGTCCCAAAATAAATGCCCATAAAGAAAAAGGCACACATTTTTTGAAATGGGTAATTATTACATTTTTAATTAACTGGATGACAATTTACCCTTAATAATAAAGGGAGTAATGAGTTTCTCATCTCATGATTATGGGTAGAACCGGAAAGTAGACACTTACTTCTGAAAGTGGACATTTATTCCTAGAGAAACTCAAAACAGAAATGTTGGCACTTTGGGACGGGAGGAATATAACCCAACGTCTTTTTTTTGAATCTTGATAGGAAATATCTCTAACATCTTGGTTTTCCATGGTAGGTTGGCTTGCCGGCTCGTGGCAAAACTTTTACCGCCGCTAAACTTACAAGGTATCTCCGTTGGTTAGGTCATGACACTAAACACTTCAATGTTGGCAAGGTGATTGGTTTTTTCTTGTTTCGTAATCATCCATCAAAGTGCATCGAATCAAAGAAAATGACCCGATTTTTTTTCTTGCTGTAACAGTATCGACGGCTCAAGCATGGAACTAATCAGGTGGGTTGATTTTCGTGGGACGTGATTTATATCTACATCTGGAATCCTCTTTGGCTTTTCGACATCAATAAGTGAAAATGGAACCGGAATTGCATGTTCTCGTTGTCAGGATCCACGATCACTCATAAACAATAGTAAATTGCGGAAAAGATAAATAGAAGACACATATTTACGTGGTTCAATAATGCTCAACTCAACTGGCAAATAAAGGCCAGGCCTTGGGGATCCTCTCCACAGGCCTTCGGGCCCCTCCCCATAGGTCGCCAGTTGGAGTCTCCTCAGGGATATTAGGGATTTTCCTGGCTGTTAATCTTTCGGTTCCCATAGTTCAGTTGCACACGAGCTTACCCAGACACCCACGGTTACCAAGAAAAGGGACAGACAGTGAGAGAAATTGAGGACAAGACAAGAAAATTGTCATCTTAATAAAATAGACTCGTTGTTTTACAAGAATGTTGAGTTAGGCCTAATGCTTTTGAACCTCCATCTTAGGTTAGGGGGTCATGCCCTTGCCATCTCACCGTGCAATTGGATCTACCAACGACTATTTAGTGATGGGGAAAACTTTTAAGGACATATTCACTAGATTTTTTGATGATTAAACAAATCATTCATTATTAATATCTACCCTTATGTCCCAATAGATTTTAATGGTTCAGATATTACCCGTTTTTGTAGTATGGTTGATTGATCGGATATCATCTGATGCAGAGTGCTGAATTTTTTCGGGGTGACAATCCAGAAGGCATGGAAGCCCGCAATGAGGTGAATATTTACTAAATGATTTCTGGAAGTCATTTGAATCTTCTTTTTGTTGTAAAATTGGTGTTTTACTTTTTTTGACTTGCTATCCTTCTAAAAATAATGAAGGTCAATGAGACCTTTTGTTAAGGTTTGACTCCATCCCATAATGATGGCAATAGGTAAATATACAATTTCAACTTGAAAGATGATTTAAAGATAATTCTTCTTATGCTGTACACATTGATTTTTTAGTTGAAACACTAGTTTGTGACTTAATATTATGTGGGTTTATTAACACATTAATCTTTTTAACAAACGTACTTGTAACAAAATTCATTTAAATTTCCACTGTATACACCCACTTCTTTCTTGATTATGTTACTAAAAGAGCTACAACGAACACTTGAGATTCATCCATTTGATGATTGAGCATTGTGGCACACTGTATTAACATGTTTCTTTGCAAATAGTTTTAATACATCACATGCCACACTAGGTAGCAGCTCTGGCTATGGATGACATGACGGCCTGGATGCAAGAAGGTGGTCAGGTAAGTCTGATATGTTGTTTGACACCTTCTGTCGTTCAAGATGCTAAAAATGATTCTTGATTTATGTAATTTGTCTTTCAAGATGCTAAAAACAATTCTAATTTTATGTAATTTGTCGTTCAAGATGCTAAAAATGATTCTCATTTTATGAAATTTGTTGTTCAAGATGCTAAAAACGATTCTGATTTTATGTAATTTGTCTATCAGATGCTAAAAACGATTATGATTTTATTTAGGTAGGAATATTTGATGCCACAAACAGCACTAGCAAGCGAAGGAATATGCTTATGAAACTGGCGGAAGGCAAGTGCAAGGTAAGATGCTGAACACTTAGAAGCTTGTTAACAATTCAGCAAACGATGATGGATGGTGCAAAAAATAAGATTAGTTTCATTTTCCATCATTTTTCCTTCTCTTTTCTTTTTTGTTCTTTGAATTGATGAAGAATGCTATATGTTGTTGGTATTGGTTTAAAAGGAGCCTCATCAATTTCTGATTTTGTATTCAATGAACATTACAGATCATATTTTTGGAAACAATTTGCAATGATCGGCAGATAATTGAAAGAAATATACGACTCAAGATTCAACAGAGTCCCGATTATGCTGAAGAGTATGCTGTCTTTATAAACCTATCATGTTTTTGTTTTAGAAACTTCTGCATACAGGACTAAGTGTAAATATTTTACAGGCCAGATTTTGAAGCCGGATATCAAGATTTCAAACGACGACTTGATAATTATGAGAAGGTAACTAAAATTTCCCCAATTATATTGATGACCTTTAGATTGTTTATTGTTGTGATTTAAAAGAATTACCTCTTGTTACAAGATCTATGAGCCGGTTAATGAAGGATCATATATTAAAATGATCGATATGGTTAGTGGCCATGGCGGACAAATACAAGTAAGTCGTCTCTTGTTTACTATATCTTCTTTTAGTTCCATTTTCCACACTATACATATTGTAACATCATTCTGCAAAAAAAGGGTATGTCTGACGCCACCCTTTGGAGTGCCCCCACTGTATCGATCCCACGGTCATCATGGGGAGATAAATCGTGTCCCATGGGCATGCAGGTGGTTCTTGGTGCCGAACCCAACCTTCCACTCATTTTGCAAGGATGCCCACCTCCTTACCCGCTAGGCTAAAGCCGTGGGGACAATATTGACTTACATATATCTATATATATATGTATTAAATCTCGCCATGCAAAAAACTGGCAGGAACAAGTTGGATAAGAGGGGTACCTAATTATTACTTGCCATCTCTAATTATCTTTGTTGATAAAAGGTTTATAGATCTTCATATAGATTTTTTATAAGAACTTTTCAAGATGGAATTTTATATGAAGTTGTTAGATAGAGAATAAAATAGTCGATTTTTAGCAGTTCTATTGTCGTTCAACGTTTCTTTTTCACACACACACACGATCAATTCAATAAATCGCCCGACTTAACTTTTCTTCAAACTTATGAATGATGTTCTACTTAGGTGAACAACATCAGCGGTTACCTTCCCGGACGGATTGTGTTTTTCTTGGTATGTGATCAAAGTTATGCCATCTTTATCCTCTTTATTATGGTTTAAAGAGTTCAGTAATGTCATCTTAAATTCTCAGCCGGGGGTCTTCATGGAAACAGTCGCTCTACTCTTTGGGGTAGAGGCCAAGAATGCTTACATCTTAACCCCCCCCACAAAGACCCTACCTCCGGGTGGGACATTTTGGGCTCGTTTGTTTGGTTTGGTTTTCATGTCTTCATGGAAACAGCCGCTTCTACTCTTTGGGGTAGAGGCCATGTCTATGTAAAAAAAAAAAAAAAACTCCACCTCCAGGTGGGACATACTGGGCTCGTTTGGTTTGGTTTGGTTTGGTTTGGTTCGGTTCAGTTATACATCTCCTCCCCTGGCCGACCCCACTTCAAGCCGTGGGTCTTCATAACATCTGATAACTTGACATGGTGTCTTACAGGTGAATACACATTTGACTCCAAGACCCATTTTGCTTACAAGGCATGGTGAGAGTCGTGATAATGTGAGAGCAAGAATAGGCGGAGACACTGCCTTGAGGTTTCTTTTTTCCGTTCATCTTAAACAAATAACATCACAACATAACATCACCTCATAATGTCGGTTATCACCAAAGGGTCATTGGCCCAGTGGTGCCCAATTTACCAATAGATCCTGGTTGCGTGAGTTTTGCCCTATATAAAGATTATATATACTTCAAATCATGTAGTTGGTTTTCTATTCAAAACAAACCATTGTTCTCGTGAAAATGCAAAAAAAGAAGAACGTTAGACTTTGCAAGGATGCATGACTTTGGACCCCGGATTCGAAGTATGATGGTTGCTTTTGAATTTACATTTCCGTACTTGTACAAAACCGTTCGTTCTTATAAAAAGACGTGTCCTTTCTCATTTTCGCTAGAGTTTGTTTGTTTGTAACAAAAAACAAGTACGATAAAGTCTATCTTTTTGTCTGCATGCATTCGAGCACATCACGAACTGTAGTTCTTGACCTACTTTTATGTAATCTTTTTTGTTAAACAGCGGAAACGGCGAGCTTTATTCAAAAAAGCTTACTAATTTTGTCGAGAAGCGACTAAAAAATGAACGGGCTGCTTCCGTAAGACTTCTACTCCTACATTTTACCTTTTGATTCAGTCATTCTCTATGCACATAATTCTTGATAGCGTCGTGTTTGTGGTGTGGCCTAGATATGGACAAGCACATTGCAGCGAACAATTTTGACAGCAAATCAAATTGCTGGATTCCCAAAGGTTAGCGTTTCATATCACATTTGGTTCTTGTTGCATATAAGATTCGTCGATATTTGTATAACTTGCTTCTTTAATTACTTGCTATTTGTTGTAGAGTAGGAAGGGTAAAAGAGTAATTTCAGTTTAGTAACTACTCCCTTAGTCCCAAAATAAGTGTTACCTTTCTATTTTAGTTTGTCCAAAAATAAGTGCACTTTCAAAAGTAATTTGTCTGGTTTTCAATTCTACCCATAATTATGAGACAGAGAAATTCATAATTATTAGTCAAGGGAAAAGTACGGAAAAACCATAATTATTAGACAAGGGAAAAGTACGGAAAAATTCAATTCTACCCATAATTATTAGTCAAGGGAAAAGTACGGAAAAACCAACGAACTTTCCCATTTTGAATGATGAAATCCTTGAACTATTTTTTAGATTTACAAAACCATTAAACATTCTTATTTTGAATGATTAAGTCCCTTAACCTTTTCTTGGATAAATAATCGATCGAATTTTTAAAAATTGGTTAACTACGTTCTTTTAACCCAAAAAAGTTACCTGTAACCGACTAGGAATATTTAAAAATAAAAAAAAACATTAAATAAGTTCTATCGTACCCAAACCTACGCCATTCAAACCCTCCGCACACCATGACATCGCTCCGCCTTGTCACTCCTCGTCGCCCCATCGTAGTTTGTTTTTTCTATACGACTCATCACCGCCTTTGGCCCCTGCCATCGATCTCCCTCTTTTTGATATATTTTTTCGATTCTCACTCTTTTACAACAATTTAATGGAGTACGTATAGATATATAATAAAAGATTGGAGAATTGAAAAAACAATCAAATTAAGGAAGAACGATGGCAGGGGCAATGGCGATAATGGGCATTGAGGTGATAGAGAGTGGACGATGACGATGGATTTGAATGACGTAGGATTTGGGAACGGTAAAACTGATTTAGTTTTTTGTTTACTTTAAAACCTTCATAGCAGCTCCCAGGTAGCTTTTTTGGGTTAAAATGACATAGATAACCAATTCTTAAAAGTTCGATGATTTATTTATTCAAAAAAAGTTTATAACTTATTCATTCAACATTAGAAAGTTTAATGGTTTTTCATTCAAAAAATAGTTGAAGGACTTGATCATTCAAAATGGAAAAGTTGGTTTTTTTGGACTTTTCCCTAGTTAATTAAAAGCATAATAATTACACGTCTAAAACTGTTTGTTTTTTTTTTTCACTGTGGACATTTATTTTGGGACTAATTCGTAGTTTGTTAGAGTGGTTAATGTATCTACAACTTCACATAGTAGTTTTACCCCGGCTTCTCTTTGTATCGAGCTCCTTCACCAGCCATTTCCTTACTCGTTGGAGCGTAGGATTATAATAATTTTATGAAATTTGTTAACCTTTTATTTCTTGTAGGTACAATGGCGTGCACTCGATGAGATAAATGCCGGTGTATGTGACGGTATGACATACGAAGAAATAAAGAAGAATATGCCCGAAGAATACGAGTATGTTTGATATGAAAACATCGAGTTCTTTGACTAAATATGAGTCATCTCTATACCTTTTTGTTCAAGGATCTTTGTTTGATTTCATGAAGGTCACGGAAGAAAGATAAACTCAGGTTTCGGTATCCTCGTGGAGAATCTTATCTCGATGTGATACAAAGGTTCGTCTTTAATTTTTAAATAATCTTCTCGTTGTATCGATTATAAATACAAAAATAATCGATATTAAAACCGTTGGGTTAATACAAGTTTGACATTCAAAGTCAATAACTAATATAAAACCGATGGGGTAATATTCTGTATACTCCCTCTGTGCAAGTGTCTGCATTTCTATTTTAGTTTGTTCCAAAATAAGTGTCCACTTTCAAAAGTAAGTGCCTACTTTTCAATTCTACCCTTAATTGTGAGACGAAGAAATTCATTACTCCCTGTATTAATATTATTAAGGGTAAAATTGTCATTTAGTTAGTTAAAAAATGTAATAGTTACATATTTCTAATTCAGTGTTCTTTTAGTTTGGGACCCTACATCCCAATTCTACCGTAACTATGAGATAAATAAATTTATTATCCCATCTATTATTAAGGATAAATCTATCAATGTGTAGTAGTTACACATTTCTAAAAACTGTAAACTTCTTTTATTGTAGACATTTATTTTTGGACAGAGGGAATATATAACAAGACTTCTAAAACCTCAAATTATTACAGGTTGGAGCCGGTTATCATTGAGCTCGAACGGCAACGTGCACCAGTCGTGGTTGTATCCCACCAGGTCATCCTCCTCAATTACGATCGATAATTTCACACCATAATAGTTGCTTACGGTTAATACCTATTGTCATTGCACCGCAAAGTTATAGTTTGTTACTTCAGTCTAGAAACCGAATTAGGCTCCGTATCCGACAATCTTTTCGAACCCTCACCTTTTGATATTCCCTCTTATTTTTTTGGGGAAACTTTCTATCTATTTCACACACTTCTCACGAGCCGGTCTCCACGGAAACAACCGCTCTACTCTTTGAGGGTAAGTGTCAGGTCTGCATAGTGCGTGCATCTCACCTCCTCAGACCCCACCTTCAGGTGGGATATACCGTGCTCGTTTGGTTTGGTATATTTGACAATCTCTCCCTCCATTTCCCCCTTTGAATCTTTTTTATTCCTGAACAAACAATAACACTGGCTTGAATTGGCTTTTGTATTGCAGGCCGTTTTGAGAGCGTTGTATGCGTATTTTGCTGATCGGCCATTGAAAGAGATTCCGCACATAGAGGTAAAACAACATATCGTGTAGCAAACGTTTCAGTCTTTGTCATAAGCTGCACGAACATGAATAACGAACCAAAGGGTCATTGACCTAACAATATCCGGTTTACCTGTAAATCCTAGCCTCTTTGGAGGGCGAGGGTTCAAACCTCGTCATTAGCCAGACAGATACGATATCTAGGTTACTGGTAAATCCTAGCCTCTCTGGAGGTCAAGGGTTCAAACCTCGTCATTAGCCGGGATATAGTATCTGGGTTACCGGTAAACCTAGTCTCTCTTGAGGTCAAGGGTTCAAACCTCAAATTGAACCCTTTGACCAGGTGAGGAGTGTGCGTAAGTATATACATGTCATATATAAATACATACTTAAGACCATGAATAACGAGTTGGATGGTGGGAGTTTCAGATGCCGCTTCATACGATCATCGAGATACAAATGGGCGTGACGGGGGTACAGGAGAAAAGATACAAACTCATGGATTGATGGCCGAATGGAGATGCCGGAATGGATTCTTGATTCCGGTTTTAAGTTGAAAAGAATTCAAGAAACATATTATGTTGAAAAAATATATTCAAGAACGATTTGTTTATGGGAGAATTTCCTGATTAATTATATGTCTTTAATTCAAAATTTCAAAATTATACGCAAAACAATTGAATTTCACTTCTTATAAAAACAAAAAGCATTTTATCTAAAGTTGTTGTAATAAGTTTGTTGTGCGTTTTTTCGATAAGTTATTCAAAGACATTTTTATATATAAAGAAATGTTGTGTTAGCTATTTTATAGGGCTTATAAAAAACAAACAAGACACTATTTGAGAATATGGATTATTTCATTAACTATTTTCTATGACACTATTTGCTTATGTGGATTATAAATAGTGTAAGTTTATCCAGACTAAAAGTTATAGCTGCGCTTTTCTATTGTTTTATTTACAAATTTACGAATTAGGTTATGTGTCCCTTATAAATTATCATCCCATTGTAGATAGAATAAATACAAGATATATGAGTTTATCATGTTATGGCGAAAATAATCTTGTACTGCAAAGATGATTGTTGTCGATAATAGAATTAATAACATCTAAATGGTATGGACGTGGGCTGGGTCAGGATCATTGGAACGGAGTCAGGGTCATTGAACTGGTTAGAATCATCTCCAATATATTCGTTAAAATGGTTTTTGATGCATTAAAAATAACCTAGATGGAAACACAACGCCATATTTGAAAAATAAGGACAACCATATTTTAAGTAAAAGATAAAATGTAATTTTGATACATATTCTATTTAATTAGTTGAATTATTAATTAATAAATATCTTCCAATTATATAAAATTTAGTACGATTAGAGCTAATGAATGTTAAACTATAAAATTTGGTTCTTGTGGTTTGTTGTAAATAACATTTTTCATCTTTACAGTTTTTGAAATTATAAGATAACCATTGTGGTTTGTAAAAACTTCCAGATTTGGTCCACCATTTTAACGGTTATTAAAAATTTCTTTAAATGAGAGGATTTTCGTTCTTTTATCGGTGTTTTTGTCTTTTACCCAATCAAAAACACAATGACCAAAATCATAAAATCTACTTTGATTCGGTAAAACAAAGGAAGCGACAAAAATGTCATTTATTTAATGAAATTTTATAACGGCAGTTAAATGATGGGATCAAGTCTAGACTTTTTAGCAAATCATGATGATCATCTTATAATTTTAAAACTGCATAAATGAAAAATGTTATTTACGACAAATCATATGAACCAAAATTATAGTTTAGTCTTAATGTTATAACAATAAGATGAAAGATGATGTGAGAATGAGAGTTAAGGTGAGAAACGTAAGAAGAGATTTAGATCATTTATCACATTTAATCTTCACTTATGAATTGTGCTTGATACGAGGACTGATATGGTATATCTCATATTAATAAATGTGCATTCAATTTCTTTTTATATTTTTCATCTTAACTCTCACTCTTATCATAAATCAATCCATAACGATAATTTTAAGATATGAGTTTGAAGATGGTGTGTCTGGAAGAGCAAGACTCCTGCATCTTGTTTTTTGTTGACCTTTTTATCCCTGAAAACATGCATGAAAGTTGGGGAGAGGTTGAATAGGGTCTACTTTTTATTCAATTTATTCATGGACTTATACCCACTCTTTTCTATTATTATTTATTATTTATTATTTATTATTATGAAAATAGGATGAAGTAGTTGTAAGGTTAATTTCGTCATTCCCTATTTCCTCCCTTATATTTATATTTTCAATTTTACATTTTCCATATAATAATTATGTAATATATTTTCTTTTTCAATATACATATATATATATATTATATATATATATATATATTTGCATGTTTGTGTTTTATTATTTTATACATTTAAACCAATTTTTTTTTCCAAATAAAGCTAACATAGAAAGTAATGACATGAAAAACTTGAATTTAATTTTTTTACTAAATAATAGTAATGCTATTATTTAATATATTAGTATTATCATAAATAATAATAAAAATAAAAATAGGGGTTTTCTAACCCTACCCCTCCAATTTCCTTTCTCCTACATTTTCTATACCCCACCTATATAATACAATAAAATAAAATTTATTTATTTTACTTTTCAATTTTAACCCTTTAATATTTTTAGTTTTCACCCTTCAACTTTTAAAATACTTTTCTATTATACCCTCTAGGTTTTTTATCTATACTATAATTACATATAATAATTAACTATATATTATTATTAATTAAGTATT
>NC_037536.1:17866296-17868650 GCF_001531365.2 Cynara cardunculus var. scolymus | reverse complement strand
ATATAATTAAGTCAAAAAATATTCAATATTGGACTTATTTCGAAGGTATTGACGCGACGATTATAATGGTGTAACTTGTTAAAATTAAAACGTATTTTTTAAACATATTTTAATTGATATACAATTATGTACGTTAATTTAATCAGGGTATAAAATGAAAAATTTAAAAGGAAAGAACGTAAAATAAATTAATTAACTAATTATATGGTATAAAATGAAAAACTTAACCGAACAAACGAACGAACACAAACAATAAACGAACGAAAATCTTTGTGTTCGTGTTCGTTCGTTTCGAAATCAGGTGTGTTCGTGTTCGTTTATGTTCGTTTGTTAACTAGAGAATATGAAGTATAATTTAAAAATTAACAAGTATATTAAAAAATGAGTATGTAAGATGAACAAGATCAATAAAGGGTATGAAAATGTTTTCTGCAAGGTTAATTTAGTTGTTAGATCTAATTTTAGTTAATATAAAATTATGTATTTTAATGTGATAATGATGTAAAAATAAATGATGTATCATAAATTAAATAAAGAACTATAAAAGTATAAATCATAAATATTAAAAGTATTTTTTTCACAGTATATATAATATATAATAATATAATTAAGTCAAAAAYTATTTAATATTGGACTCATTTCGAAGGTATTAACGAGACGATTATAATTGTGTAACTTGTTAAAATAAAATTGTATTTTTTAAACATGTTTTAATTAATATACGATTATGTATGTTAATTTAATAAAGGTGTAAAATGAAAAATTTAAAAGTAAAAGACGTAAAATAAATTAATTAACTAATTATAGGGATATAAAGTGTAAATTTAAAATTATTATTTTAAAAAATTTCGTTGAATGTGAGAGAGGGTGGGTATGTGAGGGGAGTGAGTTTATGAGAGAAGGTGGTTAAGAAAGTGACGTCAGAGTGTATGAATATCAACCCTATAATAGTTATTATTATTATTGTTTTGGGTGCATGCCGTCGACTTCACGGGACTTTCCAGTCTTTCTATGTACCTCTTTGCATACCATTTTATCCAATAACATTATGCCACGTCACCGGAAATGCTTGAAACCCGGAGACAAAAGAGCCGCCCGCAACTAATTTTAACACAAAACATTAATATTTGTAACAGTTTTTTTTTTTAACTTATCAAATTAACAACCTAAATAAATTAATAATAATAGTTTTTATAAAAACTTATTTATGATTTTTATATATAATACAAGCTATATATATATATATATATATAAACTCATATAGATATAAAAGTCAAAGATATACATATACATATATAAAACTAATAAAATATCATTTTAAACCAAGTTTAAAGTAAGAACCAAAAATTATGGTTAAGTAAAATTCTTATACAAATCATCTGTCAATGATGATTTTTAAAAACTCTTTTGTTGGAGATAATTTGATAAGCATCAACATCTATATTATAGTTTTTTAAAACAAAATATTAGAAGTTAAAGTTTATAAAAAACCAATTATTACGACCTTAGTTACATTTATTAAAATATTTAATAAATTATTATTTTGTTTTTTAAACATTTAATTTAAATATATTTTTATTAATGGTAAAAAGAAGATAATTATTTCTTTCTTTTAAATCCGTTTATTATGCTTATTTTTCTAGACATCATCTTAGATGATGGTTAATTTTATTGTAAGACGTATTTATAAAATGATATAGTGAAAATACCGAGAATGCCCCTGGATCACGTTTGGATTTGATTTTGGGTAATTGGGGATCTCCCTGTTTGACTTGTATCTACTACGTACAACCAACGCCCACATGTGAAACAAGATAGGAGGAGGAAAGGGGCATTGACCAACAAAAACACGCAATCTTAGCAAATAAATTAAAAAAGGGGGCTCCAAATAATTTTATTCAAAATCATTTCATCGGATTATAATTTATGCTTTTAATTAATTTAATTATAATATATGATTTAAATATATATATATGAAAAATGATTTTGTATAACGTTTCAAATACAACTATTACATTTGTATAACCAATGCAACTCAATCAATTGAGATATTTATGAAAATGATGAAATTTTATTTATTATGTTTTAAATATATATGAAAAATGACTAAGATTCATTTTATTATGATCAATACTTTATATTAGAAAACAATCAAAACTTTTATCAACTCACATATTTAATAAATTAAATAAACGATTGAAATTGAGTTGTATTGGTTGTACAAATGTAAAATGTTACATAATAACTTATATATCTATACTATATTATAAAACATTTGACTAAAACTCTTAAAAACTCTTAAACTCTTAAAACTCTTAAACTCTTAAAAACTCTTAAACCCGTTCATCCCTATC
>NC_037536.1:17860593-17864066 GCF_001531365.2 Cynara cardunculus var. scolymus | reverse complement strand
GAGAGAAGAGAGGAGAGAGGAGAGTTTTAAAATACCAAAAATATTCTTGAATTAAGATTTTAATTTAAAATTACCAAATTTATAAATTTCCTAATTTATCTATTGATTTRTGGTTAATATTGGTTCTCACAGTTATCACAAACAACTCAGTTCTCCCTTGAATAGGCCCCTATATATATATATGTATGTGTGTATAATAAATGTAAACAGATTAAAATGTTTACAACTTTAAAAAAAAAAAAAATCCAAAAAGTTAAATTATTTTACTTATAACTTTTGTAATTGTATTTAGAGTAAACTTTATTTTGGTTCCTAACGTTTGCAATTTTCAATGGTTGTTCTTCTTGAATTTTAAAATAATGTTTATTAAAGCATTTACAACTGATTCTTCAAATCTGAATCAAAAATTAAAATCTTCAGAAAATTTTACATTTAAAAACATCTCCTATAGAATCTCCAAAATGTCTTTAAAATGGGAATGAAACTTCAAAATCTCTAAAATAAAAATACATTCAATTTCAAAAGATTCTTCATTTTGAAGATTACAATACATTGAATATATTATTAAAATATTTCATTCATCTAATAAAATCTTATTTTACTTTAAAAATATTTGATTTCAAAGTTTTCAATTGGTGGAATATATTAAAAAAGTATTTTTCTCCCATCATAATCATAATCATTTTTGGGATGATGTTGTACTTTCTCTATTTTGGGGAATCTTTTCGAACAAAACACGTGCATAAAATCCTCAAGATATTTATTTTAGAGAATTTGTTAGAGATATCTTAACATTGAGTGATAATAAAATAAACCCGTATTTAAAAAAAAACAATCTTGTGCATTCTTTTATTGGTAAAACAAGACTGAATTACCAAAATAAATTAGTAATTGTGTATGTTACATAGAGAAGGGAAAAAGATATATTTTTTTGGAATTGACTTTTTTTAAAAACATTTAATAAATAATATTAATTATCTCAAACTAGTAAATTAGGATTAAGTTCTCACATAAATCTTTTGGAATTTTGAAGTTCCAACAAATTTTTATAATTTCTTTAAATAGATAACCAAATATTAAAACATCTAAATAACATATTACATTCAACTCTAAAAGATTTTTAATTAATAGATTCACATTAAATATATTATTTTATCATTTCAATATATTTTTAATTTTTATACAAAATAATAATAATAATTAAATGTAATTAATAAAACGAATAAAGAATCATTTTTCTCTTCTCATATAAAATTTCAAAAATGTCTTTATTTAATCTAAAAAATAATATAAAAAGAAGAGAACAAAACCCCCAATTTCTATATCTTCGAAGATACAATACAGATGCTCCAAAGCGACTTAACCATCGTATTCACATGTATAGATATAGGTATATATAACACAGCTTCTGAACAACTTCATTGTGTGAAACAAAACAAATTAAACCCCCACTCGCTTTCCTCCGCCGATTACTCATTCCGCCACCTTACCATGTCTTCTACTACTACTGCGCCGCCACCACCACCGGCTTCCGACGGATCCTCGAACTCGCTCGCTCGTATCATCCGTACAACCCTCTCCTACGATACAAACGTCATGCTCGCCGCTATTATCTCCCTCCTCCTCGTGATCCTCTTCGTGCTCCTCCTCCATCTCTACACTCGTTGGTTCCTGGTCCAAGCACGCCGGCGAAGCCGCACATCCGTCACTGTCCCGCACGTCTTAGGATCTAGGCTCCATCACCGTTTCACCATCATCGACACTTCCAATCCAGGGAATTCTCCCGGTAAACTCGGCCTTCCTTTCTCAATCATCTCCTCATTGCCGTTATTTGTTTACAAATTCTCATCCAACGAAGATCATGATTACGGATTGGAATGTGCAATTTGTTTGAGCGTTTTCGAGGAAGATGAGATCGGCAGGAAATTACCAGGATGCGGACATGCATTTCATGTGGAATGTATAGACATGTGGTTGCACTCTCATTCAACATGTCCGATTTGTCGAGCAGCAATCCAGTGCAATCAGAATCATAATATCGATCATTTAGAGATCGAAATCACTGATCCAGGGCAGGATTTGGACGTATCAACAATCAATAACGAAGATGTATTGCGATTGGAGATTGTAACTACAATAAGTAATGAGATCCCCGTCGAGCCTGATGAAACGGCCGATGTTGTGGCGGAAAATGACTCTGGACTAGATGCTTCATCATCGTCTTCAATTGGAGAATCGCTTAAAATGTTCCTAAACAACAGTAGCAGTTGCAGTTGCAGTTGCAGCAGCAGATCCGGAGGTAAAATTCATCCAACATCAAATCTTAATGGCGATGAATCAAAGGCTTAATATTGAAAATCCTAGTTTTTAATTTAGTAGAATTACTCATCGTAAACATTGTAGTATACCAAAAAAAATTGTATAAAAAATGTTCAGTGAACATGAGATTTTATCATCGAATCATCGAATTTAGGGATTCTTTTTTGTTGTGAAATCAAGATTTTTCGTTTAATTGAACAGATCTGCAATTGTTTTATATAGAATTGCATTGAATTTTGGGCCTCCGTCCGGTCTAAAAGTCTTTCCGCCGGCGATTTTAGGATTCCACGATTTCGGCATTGATCTTTTCAGTTCATGTTCACAATTTGTTCCGTTAATCGTGTCCCTCGTCCTAAGGATATCATCTTCAATCAATTCTTTTTCTAGATTAAATAATTAAAACAGGAATTCTGTTATTAAATTAATCTCCAATAAATTCGTGATATTTTTTACCCATTCTTTTAATTTTACAGATTTTTTGTTTTTTCTCCCTTTTTTTCACATAAGAATTTAGTATAATTATTG
The DNA here is from genome assembly GCF_001531365.2 of Cynara cardunculus var. scolymus. NCBI lineage: Eukaryota > Viridiplantae > Streptophyta > Magnoliopsida > Asterales > Asteraceae > Cynara > Cynara cardunculus. Next base: position 17,861,222 of record NC_037536.1, on the reverse strand, counting down.
GAGTAATTTTTTTTAAATCTCTACAGTTTTTTAAATAACATAGCTATTAAAGATATTCTTATTGATATCTATATTAAATCTAAATTGTATTATAACCACTTGAAATAACAGCATCCGTATCTTATATTTGTTTTCTTGCAAAAGCGTCCAAAATCATCCTTATAACAAGCTTCTGCTGACAGGTTATGGTGAACATGACACTAGGCCTATTATTTCTTAGGTCATGGTGGTATCTAACAGTAACTAAATACCAACAAACAATTACAATGCAACACACAAAAAAATGTTATATCGTTATTAGGATCAAATTAAATTATGTATTGGAAATGTAAAAAGTAACTCTTAAAAGATAAAAGTATCTCCAACATATTCTTTAAAATTATGAATCAAAAGTTAAAATCTTTAAAAAAATTATATTCTTTTCCAACGGCTTCTCTATATTACAATATAAATTATATTATTAAAGTAGTTAATATCTTTTATAAAATATTTTTTTTTTCTCTCTCTCTCATATATATATATATATATATATATATATATATATATATATAGGGGCCTATTCAAGGGAGAATTGAGTTGTTTGTGGTAACTGTGAGAACCAATATTAACCACAAATCAATAGATAAATT
>NC_037536.1:17858314-17860038 GCF_001531365.2 Cynara cardunculus var. scolymus | reverse complement strand
CACACACACATATTTAATTTTATGGACTCTCATTGGTAGGAAGAAAAAAAATAGTTTCTCTTTCATAAGTAATCATTTTTAGAGAGTTCTTTAAATTTGTAGAATTTCACCTCTGTCTCCTACTTTCTCCATTTTGAAGAAAGTTTTGAGGAATTTGTTAGACCAAAAATCCGCACAATCTTCATTTTAAAGAATCTGGTAGAGACATTGTAACAATGCATTTAACAATATATTAGTGCATTGGGGATTTAAGCCAAACCTCTAAAGAAAAGGCCCATAGACTACATAATCATAAAGAAAAGAGCTAAAAGACCTATGATGGTCGGAAGCTATATAAGCTCGAAGCAGATGACTTTTGCAGCAAGGGGGAAACTTCTCTTCTGAGTAGAACACCATGCTGTCCCTATGAGCGTGAGCAAAGGATGCCAGCGAATCTGCTACTTTGTTTCCTTCTCACGAGATGCGGGAAGGATTGCATGAAGGAGATAAGAGAGACTTGCATGATCTCGTCAAATATACCAAGTTCCAAGGGAGCTCCCTGTATGAATGAAATGCAGCAAGACTTGAGCGTCAAGTTTCATACATGAGAAGGGTATGCCTAATTGGGAGGCAAGATCCAAGCCAATGATTAATGCCCGAGCTTCTACTTGTATGTTCTTACCCGAAGAAAGAAATCTCAACACAAACAAATTTAAAATAAAAACATTTTAAATGTTTGAAATATAATTTAAAATTTGGACGCTAAAAGAAATCATATATTGATTATTAGAAGTAGAGTTGCATACTTGCATAAGAACTGAGTCTTCGGGTCTAGGTCCGAGCCTTTCAAGTTTCAAGCCCGTTTTACTAAGCAAAAAAGCCTTCGTTTTTTCAGGCTCATCCAGTCTAGGTTTTGGAGTTGAAAGTGGATTTAATCAGATTTTTTCAGGTTGGGTTTTTTGAGCTTTTTAAGACTTAATTGACAAAAAGTTGATATGATCAGGTTTTAAGAACGGACCTGGTCTGGATTTTTTAAATATATATATTTATATACGAGAAATGCAACAAGTAAAACTTACATTCCCTCCTCACCTTTGATAAAGTTTGAAACTTTGACTCCCTAAGAAACCAAAGGCTCTAATACTGCTAGGACAAAGACCCTTTAATAAAAAACAGATATTTTTTCGACATTGAATTCACAATAATGGAAGATATTAATTTAGGCTATAATATATATATATATATTTACATTGAATAACATTTGATTTTTGCCTTTTTGAGTCAATATATTTCTCGTATCATTTTCAGTAAAATGACAATATACTTTAAGTATAATTAACCAAAATGGATGGGGAAAATATATTGTCTAAGAGAATGGATATAAAATATGTTCTAATAAGATTGAGATCATGTGAGACCAATGGTTTTCGTGAGACCCGTAAGACCAATTCTTAATCCTTGGATTAGATCTATATATATAGGTTAAAGAAAGAAAAAATATATAGGTCAAAAATACCCCTACAAGTTTAAAGTTTAATGTTAAATTTTAACCATTGGATCATTAGATTATAAAATTGATCAATGAACATAAATTGGTCTTACGGGTCTCACAAAAAACCATTGGTCTTACGTGAACCCAACCATATATATATATATATATAGAGGAGTGATCATATGAAAACCGCCCTCATTTGTGTAAACCGTGCAAGCCACCTTCATCTGTCGATTTCATTGTTCAATCTTAT
>NC_037536.1:17857089-17858043 GCF_001531365.2 Cynara cardunculus var. scolymus | reverse complement strand
TGTTTCATATATGGTTGTGAAATTGTTTCATGTATTTATCTAAAATTAAAATTATGAAGATGATAATATCTATGATTAACATCTTCCACAATAAAAATGATTAATCAACCTCTCATAATTACAAAAAAATGAACAAAATGAAAAATTATGATTGGTTGAATGCGGTTTGCACGGTTTGTACAAAATGAGTGGTTTGCATTTGATCGCTCCCCTATATATATATATATATATATATATATATAGGGTATATTTCTAATGCGCTATAAAACTGTAATTAACTTTTACGTTTGGACCTATTAATACATGAACTCCAAACAATTTCAAATAATTGTTTTAAAGAGCTACTTAAATCGATTCAGGGCTCGTTTACTAAATACTTACACAGTAAACGCTTAGTTGATTATTTATCTTACTGGTTGAACAAGGTAAGTCAGTTAGGACCAATAACCTTACTTGGTAAGAGCAATGATAATGACAATGAGTCTTACCCGATAAGTAAGGTTTACAACTTTTATCCGTTAAGCATTTATCAAGTAAATTGTTCCATATGACATTGTTTTGATGAATTATACAGTCTTGCCCGATAAAGTAAATAAAAATGTTGATTTTTACCGATAAACATTTACCGGGTAAGCTTTTAGGTAATCAACGTTAGATAAAACAAAATAAATCCAATATATTTGGATTTTGGAAGATGGAGCTACAACAGAAGTTGAAATCACCAAATTGTTGTAAATGGGCTCTTTTTGATGGCACATAGTGGGGCGTAAGCCCAATTTTTCTTATTTTTCTTCTTTGAAAATAAAAAAACTGTTATACACATAAGGTCTAAAAGAACACACACACACATATATATATATATATATATATATATATAAATTTTGATCAATTATATGTCAGGTTAACAAGTATAACGTGAGTATTGTAAAATGTTAAATTCAGTATTGTTAATTA
>NC_037536.1:17852874-17855386 GCF_001531365.2 Cynara cardunculus var. scolymus | reverse complement strand
ATTGATTGTTTGCTTTTTTTTTTAATCAGATTAATGACTTAGTTATTAAATTATTTTTTAATTTTATTTTTTAAGTAACAGCTAAAAATGATAAAATTTGATATGTGAAGATGCATATTTTATTCACAATTAGTATGTTTTTTAAGACATGTCATAAAAGAAAAATTCTTTAGATTTTCTTAAATAAAAAGATGATTCCATATGCTCATCCCTACCTCTGCATTTTATTATTAGAAAAAAGTAAATAAAAGATTGAGTAAGACGGATTTTAACCATACGTGGACGCATGAGTATCTGTTATTTATATCCAGATAAATATTTAAGCGTGTTAAATCATTAATAAAAGAAAGAAATATTATAGCCGATGAATATATGTATTTAGACAGGTTAAGTAAATCAATGGAAGACAAACAACACTACATTAAATTATCACAAAACAAAAAATAAATTAAATTAGAATTTTATAGAAGCAATCGGGGGACGCAAGGTTTAAACGGGAGTCGGGGGATGCATTACCCGCCCACTACCCGTCCCTTTTCCATCATAATATTATCGTCATCCGCTCTCTGTTATCATACATCGGCAATAGCCTTTGTTATCGATTTCCCCTTTTTGATTATTTTTTTGTTTTTCGATTTTCTCTCGTTTTTAACATGTTTATATGCATTCCTTTAATTTGTTTGAAACATAGAGAATTCGAAGAAATAAACTACATAAAAAAGAGGGAGATCGATCATAGGAGCCATAATGTTGAAAAGCTGTCGATCGAGAGTTTATTGGAAAATTTTCAAACTTTTGTTTCTTTTTCTGAACTCTTATTATTTATTTATTTACTTTTAAAAAAAAGAAAATTGGACCTTGGAAAGGTGGTCATCCCACCTGCCCCATGAACAGCGATGGTTGAGAGTGCTTGTCTGTTCAAACTCCAAACTAATAACAGTAACAAATAAATAATTATAAATATAAATGATTTTTTAAAAAATAAAAATTAAGAAACACTTTAATAATTATTTTATTTAAAGATTTTTTATGGTTTATATGTATATGTGCATATCGGATAAATTATTTTTATAGGTATATACCATATAGTTGAATGGTTATTAAGGTGCCTCCAGAGTCCGGACCCCGTGTTTCTGAGATCAACTTAACTTATCCGAGCATGCACTACGCACATTCGGGCTCGGATTATAGCTAAGTCTAATTTCGGTTTGTCTCACTTTAATCTCGATTATACTAAATGACTTGATGACACTAAAATCATCAACATCGTTCAAGGTTGAGAGCCAAGCAACCTATTGGGATGTTCAACATCCAGCGTGTTGGAAAGCTACGTCGATGGTGCGGTTGGTGTTGAAGTTCCATTGGAGATGCAAGTTCAAAATTTGTAGAAGCGAAGGTAGTGTAGGAGTTTTGGGCCGTGGGATAGGGTTTGATTACAAGGGAATGGTTATGGGGACGTGGGTTAAGAAGAGATTTTCAAGGAAGAAGGAAGACGTTTTACTCAACTGTACATTAAGCATATATTTTCATATATCTTAAAATTCAATGATAACTGTTTAAAACATATGGTTGTCAAACTTTTAGATTCAACATCAAAATTTTTATCTCTTAAAAATTTCAAGATAAATATAACTCCATTTTTTAATATTGTATATATGTGTATATATATATATATATATATATATATTTGTATATATATATATTTGTATATATATATATTTGTATATATCGAGCAGGCAGGGGCCAGGGTGAGGGAGCATAAAACAGTTTTTACAGAAACCGACCACCAACCGCTAATGAACCAATAACACTCGCAGGTGGAAAGTCGCTTTTCCGTCTTCTTCACTTTCTTTTACTCAACCAAATTCTCATTCAATTTCCACCTCTCTCTCTCATCTACTTCAATTCCCTCTATTTCTTATACTCAATTCCCATTCTCTTCTCTTCTCATCTACTTTTGCTTTGTTCGTTGAAATGATGGTGAAAACCTCATCAACAACTAAAAGTAAACCAAAACCACCAAAATCGATTGAAACCACCATTGATTGGGAAGTAAGACCTGGAGGTATGCTTGTACAGAAGAGAGTTGTCGGGTCGGATTCGGATCCTGACATTTCCCCCATCATCAACATCAAAGTCTCTCATGATTCTTATCATCATCATATCTCTATACCCTCTCACTCCACTTTTGGTAGGTATCCCCTTTTAATCCTTCTTCATCTTTTCACTTCCATAAGCTTCATCCTCATATGGGTACTCAAATAACTATCTTTTCTTTATATACGTATATCATCTTCATGTAATCTTGAATTAGGGTTGCTGATGTTGGTCTTTTGATCATTCATTATGAATGTTGTTTTTTTCAATTTTAATGAATCTTGAATGAGGGTTGTTGATGGTGGTCTTTTGATCATTCATTATAAATGTTGGTTTTTCAGTTTTAATGAATCTTGAATGAGGGTTAATGTTTATTTTGGTCTTTTAATCATTCATTATGAATGTTCTTTTTTTT
>NC_037536.1:17821689-17851708 GCF_001531365.2 Cynara cardunculus var. scolymus | reverse complement strand
GAATGAGGGTTGTTGATGTTGGTCTTTTGATCATAAATCTTGTTTCTCAATTAAAATGTCATCTTTAATGAATCTTGAATTAGGGTTGTTGATGTTGATCATCATTCATTAGTTTATTTAGCCCATTTTCCATGTTTTGACCTTGAGTTGATTTTCTATACTTCATTTACATTTGTATATCATGCAATGTTAGTTGTAACTTATAACCATAAGGGTTGTGATACAGTCTATTGATCATGATTTTGGTATTAGTTTGCAATTGTTTGATCCATATTTGATTTAAATAGTGCATTTATTCTTGCTTTTATTGTTTCTCTTGCTTTCTTTGACTTGTTACAGTCTTCATTGGCTTTCCCCAATGGAGCTATTTGGAAATAACCCACCTTTTTTGTTAAGCTTGTTTTTTATTTGTGACTTGTGAGTCCCACTTGTTTGAAAAAAAATTAAAAAAAAAAAAAACTCAAATGGAAAAGTTTAACATTATGGATGCTTTCTTGTAAAAATCTAAATGCTAAATTCCAATACATGTGATTTCATTTGGAAATGGTTTTCAAATAACTACATTGCATTTGCATCCTTTAATGATCTTTGAATCTTTATATATATGGTAACCTCTTTTAACAACACATGAAATTGTGATAACATTGGGAACTTGTGCATCATGTATTATCTCATATGATTTTTTTTCCATCTAAGACTAGGATTTAGAATATTAATTAACATATTTGTTTTACAGTGTGTTTGCTTCACATGTGCTCAGTTCACAATGTGAACCTTTTTGACGTGTTTGTGAAACACAAAATACACGTAAAAGAGTTTCAAATTGTGAAATGAATACATATAAAACAAACACACCTCGAAACAAATATATGTTAATCAACATACATTAAATAGTATGCCTAGATAGAAAAAGATCATATGATATAACACATGATGTACAAGTTTTCAAGGTTATCACAATTTCATGAGAGAGAGAGAGTTTGTGAGGTTCAAGGGAAAACCCCAAAAATCAAAGACACCCTAATAACCATTCATCATCGGAGTTATGTGCATGTACATACAAATAATTTAAGATGTTTTCTGGTTTCTATGCACATGTGCATACTGTACAGATGAATGGTTATTTGGTGTTCTTAGTTTTTCATTTTTTTTTTGTGGTTTTCTCGTGAACTTGACCATATATATACATATACATACATATATATATATATATATATATATATATAAGTAATTAAACATATTGATGTAATTATATTGAAGGCGATCTCAAAAAGATGCTTGCTCGCGAGACAAAGTTAGAAGCCAAGGATCAAAGATTGTTGTTTAGAGGGAAAGAGAAGGGCGATGACGAATGTTTAGATATGGCTGGTGTAAAGGATATGTCGAAGGTAATCCTATTGGAGGATCCTGCTAGCAAAGAGAGAAAGCTTCTCGATAAGAGCAAGAACCGTGCTCAATTACAAGCCTATGATGCGGTTGCAAAAGTTAGAGCCGAGGTAGATAAACTTGCAGACAAGGTTCGTGCAACTTACATTACTTTAAACACTCGTTTTAAGATTTATTGAGTAGATTCGGACACTTCGTCTTCAATGTATGTTGAAACTCTCATCTCCTTAAGGGCTCTTTTGGAGAGTAATCTAACGGGGTTCCATATATTCTCACATGGTATCAGAGCCAAGATCCACCATCTAGACATCTTTGCATGAGACTTGACACCTAGAGACATCTTTGCCATCTGGCCTGAGTTGGAGGGGGTGGTGTTAGAGTCACACATCAGCTAGATTTGAACCCTTTCTTTTCAATATTGGGACTTTAAATCATTTGAGAACTCCAAAATTTATGAGATCCGTATGAACTTCTACCTTAAGGTTTTGTTTCACATGATTTTAATGTATTGATTAACATATATTGGTTTCACAGTGTGTTTGTTTAAGATGTATTCGATTCAAAGTGTGAAACTTGTTTATGTGTATTTTTTGTTTGACAAACACGCCAAAAAGGTTCATATTGTGAATTGAGTATATATGAAAGAAGCACATTGTGAAACTAATATACGTTAATCAATACATTAAATTTTAGCCATAGATGATAAAAATCATATGAAATAACACATGATGTCATGGTTCACTGAGATCTCACAATTTAGAGAGTTTTCAAAAGAAGGCTCCCTTCAGTGTATATATATATATATATACACACACGTTGGAACCCTCTTCTCTCCTTAAGGTCTATTTTTGAGAGTAATCTAGGCTGCTATACATTTTCACATGGCATCTCTACCACTCTTGGGACATCTTTGCCCAAGACTCTTAACACCCGGGGACATCTTTGTGCATCTAGTCTCCGTTAGAAAAGGCGTGTAGAGTCAATGTTGGCTAGACTTGGACACTTTCCCTTCAATATATGTTGGAATCCCGTCGTCCTCTGTGGATCTTTTGGAGAATAAAGTAACGGGGTTCCACATATTCTCAAATAGTATGAGAGCCAAGTTTTACCATCTGGAACATCATTGCCCTTGACTTGATACCTTGGGACATCTTTGCCCATCTAGCCTCCATAGGAGGGACATGTTAGAGTCCGACATCATCTAGACTCGGACACTTTCTCGTCAATATATGTTGGAACCCCCATTTTCTCCTCAAGGGCTCTTTTGGAGAGTAATTTAACAGGGTTCAGATATTCTCACAAGATCAAGTGATTGAACACTTGTTTGTGTGTGCTTCTTTAGGTGGTAGCCTTGGAGACATCGGCTAAAAATGGCATCAAGATTGTGGACAAGGATGTTGAAGTTCTGACCGAGCTACTCATGAAGGAGTTGCTGAAACTGGATGGGATCGAGGCCGAAGGAGAAGCAAAAGCACAAAGGAGAATCGAGGTTGACTTCTATAGAAAGTCAAACAAACCACCTTTCGTGTTCAAAGTTAGTTTCTAAACAAACTTGTGTGATGGTTTTATGACAGGTCCGTCGTGTCCAAGGCTTTGTGGACACGCTCGACAATCTAAAGTTGATGAAAAGTACAAAAACACATGTCGACAAAAGGGTTTTGCCTGCTGCTTCAGTAACGACGAAATGGGAAACGTTTGACTCGGGAGTCGGGAGCCTAAACGCTCCAAACCACGTTCAAACTTCGACTAAAATAACCAAGGAATGGGAACAGTTCGAATAAATGGTAAACCAATTTGGTTACAGGCCTCTTCAACAGTTGTATCCAAGTCCCCTTTCTTGCTGTATGTACATAAGTATTGAATGAATCTGAGGGATGATATAAATATTGTTGGAAATAAAGGTTGCCGAATGCCAAACTTCATTACTTGCTCGTTGAAAGCTTGTTTTCGGAAGTTTCGCCTCTAATGTTGTTAGAATATTGGATCTGCAGATATTTGCTACATATCCTTATTTTTGTTCCACATATTTTGGTGGGATTGACAAAATGCATGTTTGTCCTACTGAAGTATCATATGCTAGTCTAATGTTACATCACATGCAGGGTCTTGGGTGCACCCAATCCACTTATTTTTGCAAGTCGAACCTCTTTTGAGAGGGTATGAAAGAGTGAACCCGCTAAACTTAGAAGGGTTCTCTGGAATATTAGAAAATAAAAGGAACATTAATTTAAAAACCGAAAAAAATCACCCTAAATCAATCAAAAGCCCAAATTCGAGGTCCATCACCGACAAAAAATGCATTTATGTCGTTCAATGATCAAATAATATGTTTGTATAGTTGAAGGATCAAATAGTAAATAGTTTTCTAGAATGATCAAAAAAGTGACAGCTGTGGGATTTGAACCCACGCCCCTTCGGACCAGAGCCTAAATCTGGCGCCTTAGACCACTCGGCCAAACTGTCTTGACGATTATTAATCCAATAACTTTATATATAGAGTAAAAAAAAAGCATATATTTACCAATTAATAAATAGTTTTATAGATTAAGCATTTTTTTTTGTTTAAGCCGTCTTACTATTAACATAAAAATTGGATTTTAATCGTAACAGGCCGTTTATCAAATATTTATTTAATAAGTGTTTATCGGGTGTCATTTCTTTTAGTGAGTGGCACGACAAACACCAAAAATATTACCCGGTAAGTGTAGAAAAAGATTTATCCAAGTAATGTTTACTGTATAAAAGACGCTCAACAATAGTCCATTTTGATGGACGATAATGTTAACTAATAAATAAGGATGATGCTATTGTTGGTAAAATAGATTCCGAGACAAAATACGCTCCCCCATTTTTATTAAAATTTCCCTTTTAATTGTTTTATGGATGCAAATATATTATTATTATCATTTTTTTAAGTATATAATATTTATATACGATAAATAGAACAAATAAACTCACACACCCTACCCACCTTTGATAAAGTTTGAACCACCAACGTGTTAGGAAACCAAAAACTTACATACCGCTAGACCAAAGACCCTTTGATAACCTTCTTTTTGCATCTTTTTATCGCCGTGACTTACAAAAACTTTTTTTTTTCAAGAACCTTTATATTATGGTAGTAATTTACACGAATCCCATTTCTTTTGCTAAATTTAATATAGATATATAAGACTATGGGATGTTTATTTTTTTTTTCCCCCATTAATCCCCATATCAGTTATATTATTTGTCCGGATAAATTTGTTTGTCAGAGGGACGGAAACGGTAGGTTTGAGGAAGGCAAAAAGAGGGAAATTTACGCAAATAACCATTTTATAAGATAACTTTAACTTTTTAGCCATTTTCAAAGCTCATCCCTGAAATAACCAAAGTTTACAAAAAAAACTTTATGTATGAAAATGATTTTCTGTGCAAAGTTTATTTTCAGATGAAGAAAAGAAGAAGAAAAATTTAAAAATGAAACTCTACACAAAAATAGGGAAGTTTACGCAAAAGGAGATTTTACTCAGAAAATTTATTTTATACATAAAGTTTTTTTACGTGAACTCTTTTTTTTGCGTAAAACTCCATCTTTTTACGTAAACTTCTTTTCGAACTTATTTTTCTTTTGACCTAAAAATAAACTTTATGCATAAAATCTTTTTCTACATAAACTCATTTTTTAACTTATTTTTCTTTTTTTGACCTGAAAATAAACTTTACACAGAAAAATAATGTGTACAGTTTTTTTTTTTTTGTAAACTTTTGCTATTTGAGGAAATGAGTTTCTAAGATCGCTAAAAAGTGAGTCATTTTGTAAAATGGTTATTTGCATAAATTTTCCCAAAAAGAGGGTTGGATTATTTATGGGGCATTTCTGGTATTAATTTGTTTGAGGTTGCTTAACGAGGGCAAGTGATGGATTCTGGCTTATTCCATATAGCCATTTTGGCTTAATGTCTTAATGATTAAGCCATAAAGAAACACTCCTGTACAGGTGAGCGAATAAGCCATACAAACCATCAAAACAAATTAAACTCCAAGTAAACAACACCCATCTCCAACGCATTCTCCAGAATTTCTCTAAATGGAGAATCCAAAATCAAAATCCCCAAACAAAATTATTCAACTCTAACAGATTCTCTATTTTAGAGATTATCACATTAATTATAATACTAAAATATTTATATATTTAGAAAAAAAATATCACTTCTCTCTTCTAAACATTTAGCTTCAATGACTCTTATTAGTTGGAAAAAAAAACTCATTTCTAGTAATTATTTTTGAAAAGTTATCAAAATTCTACAAAATTGAGATTCTTGAGATTTTGAGTGGCTCCAACAAATTTCCCGAAATAGAGAAAATATGAGAGATGATAAAATTCTTCAAATTTGAAGAACTCTACAGAAATATTTACTTAGAACAAAGTAACGTTTTTTTTTTTAATATTCTCATCAATAAGAATCTCTGAGAGTAAATTTTAAGAGACACAAATAACATTTTATTAAAGTTATTAAATATTTTAATAATATAATTAAAACTATAATAATCAAACTAGAGAATCTATTGGTGTTAAATATAATTCTTTTTTTTAAATTTATTTGGAATATGTTGAAGATGCTCTCTCTCTCTCTCTTAGTTTTTTCTATTTTGAAGAATTTGTTGAAACACAAATTTTTTTCAGAATTCCCCAAATTTGTTAGGTTCATATGTTTTGGTTTCACCAACTCTTGGGCCAAAAGCTTTGGACATGTTTTGTTTTGATATGGGCAAAAAGGACCAATTCATGCACTACACATGTAACCATCATCATCTTGCAATCTTCTCAGCTTTAAATGTTGATACTCAAAGCTCTGTCTTTTAGCATGAAGAGCAATCCAATGGGTACTAATTCTGATAGCAAATAGACACTTTGTTGCCATCCCCAATTGACTACTGAAAAACCAAAACTAAAAAACAAAAGTTTGGGGTCCCAAAGAAAGAAAAAGACAAAATAGAGGACCATACCATATTTCACAACTTCTAAGATTAAAACATAGAGTTTTCAAGAAATTAATCAAGAAAGGAGAAACTGAAATGGGTGATGAGGTCTTACCAGCAGCACCTGCAATGGCGCCCACTCGTTGTGTTCGTAATCGTCGTTATGCTGTTGATGGAGAGATCATGGCCATCGTTGTCATTATTGTTTTCTCAATCTTCATCTTCTTCCTCATTCTCTCCCCTCGTCTCATCCTGCTAAGAAAAAGTAGAAGTAATTCTGCACCAGCAGATCAGGTGCAGAATTTCGGTAGCCAAAGGAACTGGAATCATGAAGATATCCTTTGATTCTCAGAGATATACATACACACTCACTCTCTCTCTCTCTCTCTCTCTCACACACACACACACAAAATAAGGGCTAATTGGTATGTAAACTAGAAGGTAACTGGTTGTTAGGGTAATTTCTGTTGATTGTCAGCTGGTAGAATAGTTTGGCGTTTGTAATATAAATACAACAGTATGCAGAAATGCTTACATATATGTGGCTTTCAGTTGATCTACAAGTATTATGTATTTCATCTACATATTGTTGTATTTATAGTACAAACTCCAAACTATTCCGCCAACTAACAACCAACAGAAGCCATCCGTAACAACTAATCATCTGTTAGTTTAAAATACAAATTACCAATTAGCCCTTATTAAGTTAAGAGAGAGAAGAAGAAGAAGAAGAAGAAGAAGAAGAAGAAGAAGAATATCACCTATCCTTGCGTTCGTCATGATCCATTCTTGTACGAGGTAATAGACACTCATTCAATCATCTGTTGTACTCATTGACTTTTAAGAGTCAAACTTGTACTTAAGAATATTACAATTATTGTATATTTTCCAACAATTTTAACCACAATTCTTTTTTTATACATGATTCATGTTCTACATCGTTATGCAAGTATCAACTCTTTCCCATATATCAAATACATTTGTGCAATTTTAAAATTGAACGCAACTTGTTTGACTATGGAAGTCAAACCCTACAACCAAGAATTAAAAGGAGTTGCAACATGTACTTTTACTAGCTCTATTGTATTAATGTTTTACATGATCTTGGTAGTTTTGCCTACTTTGCATTGCGGTTGAGTTAAGGTCAACATCCATCCGACCCCTGAAATGCCCTATTTTCCAGTGAGATATACTGGGTTTGGTTGGTTGCGCTCATGATGTTTAATTGCCTAATATTGAGAAGTCAAAGTTAAAGATTAACTGCGAAGCTGAAATGTCTCAAAACTCAACTTCCAAACCTACGGGCCAAAAAAGGAGAACGAAAACTTGAAGGCAGGGAGGTCTATTATCAATACAACACGACTAATGCCGGAAGAGTGTTGATTAAACATGATACAAGTACATAAGAAATTGTACATAGGAAATCAAACATACGCTGTGGGATCAAAAAACTAACATTCCGACCAAAAGAGATGCGAGCGGCACCGTGAGATTGTCGTCAAATTTCGTGCTTAAGGGGTGAGATTCGACCAATGCACTAGCAATAGAAACGACCAGGAAGCCAAAGATCGTTTGCCAACTTTCTTCAACGAAGCCAAACATGGAGAAATAATGCATGTACCTATTACCAACGTTTTCTATCAGATATTTCCGATGCATATATATGAGGGGTGTCCTAAAATAATCGAGCTATTGACTTTTCAAACAATCGTACTTGGCTTTTCCCTCTGCAAAACTAAAAAGCAAACTATCGATTGCATAAATGGGCACTTCTCGATGAAAGTGCCAAGTACAATGGTTTTCCTTGTTGGGCAAAATACAACAAAGCTTGGTTTAGTTCCTATTCAGTTTAATGAAGAGTTTTTTTTCCTCAATTGGTTTAACGAAGTTTCAAAAATTCCTATTTCTTTTACCTATTTTGACCGGTAAATTGTTGATCTTGTAGAATTAGATGACATGGATGTCAAGTTTATCATCCACTTTGCCCTAACCCTTTTCATCAAATGTTACAAGATTAGCATATAACTAGTCAAAATGGGTACAGAATAGGAAATTTTGATACTTTGTTACATTGATTGGAGAAGAGAAAATCTTTTTTACACTAAACAGGAACTAAACTAAACCAAACTTTGTTGCATTTTGCCCTTTTGGATTTACGTTAATATGATTGGTTAAGAAGTCGAAAACTAGAAAAGTATCTGTGTAAAGATTACCCGACAGATGCAATGAAACCGGCAGCTGCCATGGCAATGCTGCCTGCAAAAGATTTGTCTTTGTTATATGGGATCTTCTTCTTTCCAAATTGCCTTCCAACAATGTCAGCCATACCTGTAGCAAAGATTTCTTTTAGAGCGTGTTTCGAGCATTACACTGCTCCAAATTAATGAATAAATGCGATGTTACTACCACAAAATTGGCTTTATAGGACGCCAAAGATGTCTAAATGAGTTACATGTTAGGACGTATTTGAGCATCCAAACAAGTTTTTTAGGACACTTTTGAAATAAAATGTCCTATTAGCTACGACAACTTTTTTCAAATAATGTCGTATAAAAAGACTAATTGGACTCCATATTTCAAAATTGTCTTAAAAATTTGTTAGGACACCCACAAGCGCCCTATCAACTTATTGTAACACCTTTACATAAGATGCAAAATTGTCTAGCCCTATCAAACAGTCTATTAGGACACTTGGGGGCTGTTTTGGTTGGTTTTTCATCAAGGGGCTGTTTGGTTGGGTTTCATTAAGTCCTATATGGATAAAGATGTATGTGTGTATTAATCTCTTTTAGTAGATTAGGAAGGTTTTTGTTTGAGAAGGTTTTCCATAGATGGAATGAGCATGTTTTTAATTGGGAATGACAAGTTTGTAAAAAACTTAACTTTTTGCATAAAGCTCCTCCCTAGAAGCTTACTGAATAAGCCGGTTTCTATATAATTAAGCCACTACCTAACAGTCATGTATAGCTAACTGAATAAGTTGTGAGTCCCATTAAGCTCATTAAGCTGCTAACTAACAGATCCTAAGTCTTGTATGGATAAAGCTGTCTGTGTAGATTAATCTGTCTGTATAGATTGAGAAGGTTTTTGTTTGGGAGGGTCTTTTCATAGATGGAAGGGGAGTTTTTTTTAATTGGGAGGAGCAACTTTGGAAAAAACTTGGCTTTTTATAAAGAGCTCCTCCTAGAAGCTTACTGTATAAGCCACATGCCAGATCATTAAGCCACTACCAAACAATCATATATAGATGACCTAATAAGTTGTGAGTTCCATTAAACTCATTAAGCTGCTAACAAACAAGGCCTTAGACATTACAAAGCCAAATTTGTTGTAGTGTGTGAATATTACAAAGAAATAGGTACCATCTCCGGCACAAAGATTGCAAATTGCAGCGATTCCAATTGGGGACGTTCTCCAGTAAATTACAGAAGACAAAGCGATGGTGGAAGCATAGTACAATGGTCCCTTGATAAGTTCTCTAATGCACAAAGAAACAGCATGAAGATAAGCGATCAGAATAGTTTCAAAGTAGGTTATATATTTCTTAACAAAATATTCATTTAATGTGAAATACGTCTCTAAATCTCTGCAAGAAACTTGGCGGATAACAACTCAGGTTGTAGCGTACAGTTAAGGCTCGGTGAGATATGGTGGAAATCTCATCTTCCCCGGTTCGAATCCAGACGCTGCCAAAGCCCTTGTGACCATGGAGGTTCACCTGACTCCAGGCCATCCGTGGTCGCCTAGAGGATTAGTCTGTGCACGTAAGCTGGCCCAGAAACCAACAGTTACCCAAAAAGATAACTTGTCAAATCTAAAGTTAATCATTCTTGTCCAATCAAGTCAATTTGAAGTGGAAGCACAGAATGTAAATGAGTGATGAACTTGTCAAACTGATGAATTTGGCTTTTTGTTGGAAAAAAAGCATCGTTCTTGGGAAAATTACAAAACATTTTGAAAAAAAAGAAGTCACTACACTTCACAATAATGAATTGTTTGATAAAAGTTACCAAGCACTCCACACAAGCCAATATATCCTACTCGGAGGTGGGGTCCTTGGGGTAAGATGTAAGCAGACCTAACCTCTACCCAAAAGGGTAGAGGTGTTGCTTTCGTGAAGACCCCCGAAAAGTGAAAAGTGTGTGAAAAAAAGAGAAATACAGATATGCTAAAATTTGAAAAGCTAGATATGAGTAAACAATAGCAATACAAGTAGAAAGACAGATATGCAATTACAAGAAAAACATACACAAGGTGTGGAAACTAAATATACTTTGATACATCTATATTTCCTAATTGCTTAACCACACCTAATAGCAATAATTGCATAGCATATATTTGAGCAAAAGGGTTGATTACCGGCAAACCCAACCGGCCCCATACGAAACCCCCCCTCCCTCTAGGAACCACATGTGAGGAGGCATTTTAGAGCGGCTGAGGCTAACGGAGGGGTTCAAGCCCGTTTCCCACAGGATTCGAACTTGAACATGTGTATTTGAGCAAAGTTGTTCTGCCCCTTTGCCAACTGAGTTACATGCCCGAGGGCTTGCATAGCATATATTGAGATGACTAAATGAACCTGTGGTCTCCATATCTGCTCATAGATTTCACAGCTGCCTCATCTTTCCATATCCCAAGTCCTATGAGAAGCACTTTTACAATGTTGACACCAGGAATAAGAGCTGCTAAAACTGCTCCTCGATGGCCTGAACTGCAAAAGTTTAAAATTAACTTAAATACTCTCGATCATTATGCATAAAATGACAAAAATGTCCGTTTCCTTTGTCATGTATAATTACCTGAAGAGAGGCCAGCATAACATGAATGCCAGCCCAATTGTGGTATGTACAAGCTTCCTATTTAGTTTCTGAAGAAGAGAGAATATGTCTTCAAAAGCATTAATTCATATATGAATAGCTTTAAGGCATTCAAAATTCACCTATAAACAAAGTTGAATGAATATAAGCAATTCAACCCAATTTCTTTTTCTGGGAGTTTCACCTCTTCATAGTTTCTACCACATTCCATTAAAGTATACTTGAGAGGAGAGGGTGGTACAAAACTTGCCCATGTTTGGCACGACATTAGGCTGGGATAGGATAGGACTTTTTGTCCCACCAAAGTAGGTGGAACAAAAATCAGAAAGATGGGACAAAGATTGGTAAATTACTAAACCACCCTTGTAAAATTAAAACCCAACCGTCCAGTCCTATCTAGTCCAGTCTCTTCCAATCCTATCCACGTACCAGATGCACCCTTAAGCCATATAAACAGCAAAAAAAGATTTGCTTCTGTCTACTCCCACCCAATAGGAGGGGCAGATTACTTGATGGAAAATCTGCTAAATGGACTGCTAAAAGAGCCATATTATTCCTTGCATCATGTTTTCTTGATTGAATATTCAAAGATGAATCAATTAGAAAGGGTGGATGTGTGATAACAACACTTGCTTTTGAGCAGGATTCCGTTCCTACATGGTTTCAAACCTTTCTTTGAAAGCTATGGGTTTCTTAAGATTGACCACTTGTTTATAGGGTTATATTCTATACAAACAAATGAAACCAACCAGAACCAGTAAATCCCACTCGAAAGTAGTGTCTGAGGAAGTAAGTTGTAAGCAGATCTAACCTCTACCTAAACCAAACAGACCCAGTAAATGCACCTTTGATTGCATGCAGCTAGAGCTACAGGAAGTTGTCTAAAAGACTGCATATTTGGTGTTTTAAGTAGTTAAATCAAGTTTCAAATGTCGGGTTTCAAACTTATAGCCTAAAAGTCAAGCATCAATATGTCTCCAACTTTAGAAGAAAGAACATACAGATTTTGAAACCACAAGGGTTGTGGCCTAGTGGTTGAGGTCCTGGGAGATGTGGTAGAATATCCCATCTGCCCAGGGTTCCATTCCAGGCGTGCACAACAACTATGGCCACTGAGTTCTTCAGTGCTGATTTCTTGCCATCACAATTTGCTTGGATTAGTCACTCTTCCAACAAAAAAAAAAGCATACAGATTTTGAGCTATTATTTTGCTTGATTTCCAAAGCAATAAGATGCTCAAGAACATAAATGCCTCGGACCATTGCCAAATTTTCTTACGAGTACTTTTCAGAGAAAAGGGATCTAGATTCTAGTGGAAGTGAAGGGAGTTAATAGGCCAGAGGTATCAGAAGCTTAACCAGGTCTTAGGAGCTCTAGATGCAATCAGCTACATTTTCATCAATTTTTTCATATATAAAATAGATTATATATTTGGTGCAAGTCAACACTAACATGATCATATTTGTAGTAAAGTGGTTGGTATTTTTGGCAATGTTTGATTGATGTTGAGATAAAAAGCAACACATTACTTGATGTTCAGAATCAAAATGACAGATGGAACAGAATTCAAGAACATAATTAAACAATGCCCTCAAGAAGAAACACTTCAATTTCTGGGTTTTCCCTATTTTGAGAAAACTCAATAAACATGACAACATTTACTACATAGCAGAGGTCAACAACTTGGGGAATTTCAGAAGAGATTGAAGTGCACCCACCTGGTCAAAAATCCCTCTCCTGGCAGTTTCTTCATAAATTCGAAGTATGGAGAGTGCAAAGCAGCCAGAAAAAGCCGTGGCGCAAATATCTCCGACAAGGGGATTCTCCGGGAAGAACATTGGTCCAGCAGCCATCGCTGACCTTATTCTCCGACGACCCCCAAAAAGATTCAACTTCCAACCGAAGCTAAATCGAGCAGTTACAGTAGTAGAAGATGAAATTGGATTGGTAAAAGAAGCAAGACTGAAATGTTTGGCTGTAAAACGGGGATGTGGTAGCCGGAATCTCGGATCACGAGAAGAACAGGACGAGATAGGGTAGGTTGAGTAATAATAGGAAGTCATTTTCAGCAAGGCAACGTACAAATTATCATACGCTACGCACTATGTACTCTCTCTTTGACTCTAATATGTTTTAATTTTTATTAAATAATTATACATATTAATTCTAGATTTTTTTTTAATTTTATGTATTGATTTTATTGGTGATATTTAATGTAATGCGTATTTATTTAGCGGTTTTCTAACCCCACCCCCTCCTAACAAATTTATCCATCCCCTCTTATGTTAATGAACAAAAAACAACTAAATGACAAATCTAAAATATTTACATTTTTAATTTTTTTATATTTTAACTTTTAATCTTAACATTTTTTATATTCTAACTTTTAACTCTTTACATTTTTTACACGTTTTATAATGACATCTTTTATGTTTTTAATTTGTGTTATAATTATATAAATAAATTAATTTTATATTATTATTAATTAATAAAATATTAATAATACATATTTCAAATATAAATTAAATTTATTAATTAAAAACTTCGATTTTGCATGTTAAATCAACATATTCACTAGTAAGAGTATGCTCTATATATTTTTCATATGCATTGAATCTATGTTGATACGGGACAATTCATGTACTTGCATCTTCAAAACGATAACATATCCAATGGTGCGTAAGTGTGGGCAAACAAAAATTGAAAAAACAAATGACATATCATAAATTAAATAAATAACTATAAATGTAAATATTAAAAATATTTTTCATAATATATAATATATAATAATATAATTAAGTCAAAAAATATTCAATATTGGGCTTATTTTGAAGGTATTGACGCGACGATTATAATGGTGTAACTTGTTAAAATTAAAACGTATTTTTTAAATATATTTTAATTGATATACGATTATGTATGTTAATTTGATCAAGGTATAAAATGAAAAATTTAAAAGAAAATGACGTAAAATAAATTAATTAGTTAATTATATGGGTATAAAATATACATTTAAATTTTTAAAATTAAAAAAAAAGTGAATCGGTGTGAGTGTGCGAGAGGAGAGTGATATGTGAAGGAGATGGTGTGAGAGGAGATGGTGTGTGAAAGGGGAACATTTGACAAGGGGGTAGAAAGTCATCACAAGGGGTGGCAATATCAACCCCTTTATTTATTGATGAGATGGTTAATAATAAGTATTTAATTATATATTAATTTTAATTAGTGACATTAAATATTATAAATGTTTCGGGGCTAATAATAAGTATTTAATTATATATTAATTTTAATTAGTGACATTAAATATTATAAATGTTTCGGGGCTAATAATAAGTATTTAATTATATATTAATTTTGAATTTAATTTTATATGTTTATATCAAATTATATATTGATTTTAGTAAGATTTTATATGATAATATTTAATTTTATATATCGATTTAAATTTTAGATATTTAATTCTTGAAAACAATATAAATCAATACATATGTTGTACTAAAAAAGATCCGAAAGTCGTGTGTTTTGTCTCATGTAAATATATTTTTTAAAAATAATATATATAAAGAGTGTTGTGTAAATGATATAATCAACAATGAACATAAGGTATTATAAGCGTCATCTTCATCTTCATTTTATTTAATTTTATGGAAGCTGTGTAATAGATGAACTATGAATTATTATATCCTAGTTAAATAATTTGTGTGAAAAAGTTTATTGTAACTTTTGACAAGTAACGATGTGTATATTTGGGATCAGTGTATATTATATGGAAATTCATGTTATATAAAACATATTTATTTATGCAAATATGAGATGAGGTGTTACAATATATACTTAAAATATCAACGAACAATGTGTACAGATATATGGTCTTACTTAAATACTGTAATCAATAATATTATCAATTAAATATAAAATTAAGGTACGATAAACCAGACAAAAATATTTTTCTTCAAAACCTTGATATGATGATTGTAACAAGTATTCATCTACAAAATAATTAAACTTATATGTCAAATAACACATTCAAGTAATAATATGTAATACTTCGCATATATTTATCTATTGTATAATAACACATTATTTCTTCTCTTGGACGTATAGCTCAGTTCATAAAGGGTATAACAATTTTTCTCAAATACACAAGATTTGAATCAAGAGGTACTAGATAGTAGTGATGGCCAAACCGGCCCGGCACGGGACCACCGGAGGACCAGGACCGGTTATAGGACCGAAATCTGGGACCGGTTTTGGATTTGTGGTGTTTCGCGGGACTGGGACCGGGACCGGCCTAGCCCGGTCCGACACGATTTTTAAAAAATGTAGCTTTTTAAAAAAAAAATGTAGCCGTTTTTTGGCCTTCTTTTGTATTTTTTGCTTTATAAACACTATATATAAGTGTATTGGTTGAGGGATTTACATACCAAATTCTCGATTCGCAAAAAACGCAAAAAAAAGTTCACGATTATCGGTTTCTCGCTATATTTTGTAAGACAATGTAATTTTAATTATAATAAAACGCATTTTTAAAGTTTATTTGATTGACCCAATTACAAATTTTATAATGTATTAAAAATATATATCATTAACAAATAAAAAAATTATTTTTTAATAATCGGACCGGTTGGGACCGGAACCGGGACCGGCGGCCCATAACCGGTTACAATAAAGTTTGACTGGGCTCAACTTTTTCGAACGGGACCGGTACCGGTTATGGCCGGTTATGAGAAATCTTAGGACTGGTTGGTACCGGCCCGGCCGAACCCGGGACCGGTTTTTGGCCATTATTACCAGACGGTAGTCATGACGAACCTTTTATAACAATGAGAAAATATTTTATTTTTTCGCAAGATAAAAAAATTGTGTGAAAATGCAAATAAAATACATTTAATTATTTATTTATTTCATCAATATGGTAAGTTGACTTGTCAAATATTTTAAGAGATTATTTTATTATCTCTTAAATATGTATAAATTCTCACTTAATAAAAAGATATTGCTTTACATTAATTAAATTGATGTAATCAATTTATTTCTAATAATGATAACCAATAAATTCAATTGTTATAAATTAAATTTTAAGGGGAAAAACATTTATCAACTTATATAATCAAATCATATGTTTTCAAAAATAAATATATCGTGTTAACATCTATTATATCTTTGAACTTTAAATATCAAATCTTAAATTTTATATGTAATTCAATAAAACTGGCTATTAATTATTTAAAATGTAATTACAATAAAATAAAAAAGTTTGTGTATCAAAGTGTAAATAATTAGATATTTCTTATAAAATTTGTGTGTAATCTAAATTACAACGATATTAAAACAAATTTTTATATGTGTTTTAATAACATATACAACTGCAAAAATACGAAACCAAACCAAATCATTGCTTGCACTTTTGAGTTATAAATACAGACGAACAAAGGATGAAACCGACATATGAAAATAGATTTTTGCCGCATAGATGGAAAGTGGATATAAGCTGACTCCTAATGTTGTTGAACCAACACATGATTACTACATCAGTGCAGTAGTTCAATCGCCACCATTGCTATCAGCTCAGGCCAATGATGGTGCAACGGTCGTAGGTGCCAGGAGCAGTAGTTTTGCGACTCTTGATGCAGCCATTGAACACGAAATAAGAATGGGTACAATAGATCCTAACATGGAGAAAAAATCCATGAGACGGTTAGAAAATCTAAGCATCTATAGTTATTAGAATCCTTATAAGACTTTGTGTTCATATAATTATAGTTTTATACGTGTCATTATTTTGATTGATACAGGACCATCTCGAACCGTTATGCTGCGAAGAAGTCTCAAGTCAAAAAGGCCAACAGAATGGCCGAGTTAGAGCAAAATCGAAGAGACTTGGAGGTACTTTTCTAGTTGTCAATTTTGTGGATCCTTAATTCACATGAATATTCTAATTATATGCAAATTAAATATAAATTGTATATGAGTTAGTTTTTTACCTGATTAGTTGTAAAAGATTTTAGTGTTATCAAGTCCTGTCAATCGAATATAATAAAAGTCTGAACATCAATTGAAAATTTTATCGATTATTTGCACATACCAACAACCGATGGTCCAATGTGAGAATGCATATATAATCATTCATTTATTTTTAGCATATAATATATTCTATTGAGACGATAATAGCTCACAAATTTTTACTATATATATTTTTGAGATTATGTGAGATTAATCTGTTTTTTTGTGAAACCCGTGATACCACTTTTTTATACTTGAAACTTTATATCAAAACATTGTGAAGGTTTAGATTTTTTTTTACCTTCACAGTGTTTTGTTGTAAAATTTCAAATGTAAAAAACGGTCTCACGGATTTCACGGAACAGTCTGCTCTCACGTGAACTTAACTCTATACATACACACACTCTCACACTCTCTCACACACACAATAAAATGTGCATACAAGTAACACATTTTGAACACTTTTTAAAATTACTATTATAATTTGTGAACATTTTTTTATAAACACTATTACAATTTGTGAATACACTCTAAATCTACGAGATTCTGTATAGCTTGTGAATATATTGTAAACACCAACTAAAGCCACAAAATTAAATCTAAACATACCACTTGTGAACCCACTTTGCTACGGAATTTCTTAAGGTTGCTTTTTATTGTGTCCATAATGTGTTTATCTTGTATACATATTTAATTATAAATGTATGTTAGAAAAAAGAGAAGAGCAGAGGAGAGATATTAATAGAATTCGGATTTTTCTTAAAAAGTGCATTAATTATAAAATTAATTATCTTTTTAAATATTTTAAATTAGTGGTTTAGAATAAATCTTATGTGTCTCATAATTTATGAATTCTTAAATAATTAATCTCGTGTATATATATATATATATAGGGGCAAGTTCATTTGTTAACCTAAATTATTGTGTTAACTTTATGAAATAATCATGGTCATTGATTTTTAAACTATATGTTTGAGATTAATCATATTATAAATTTAATTTATTACCTTATAATCTCACAAATATATGTGAACATAGTAGCTCGAGAGTATTTATGTAAAAGAGAATGTGCAATCAATATCATCGGTTACAAACAATAGAACTCGTATATGTTCAATTGTGTTCATAACTGCCACAAATGTTTATATATGCTCAATTTGTGTTCATAATTGTCACAAATATTCATATATGTTCAATTTGTGTTTATAATTACCACAAGTGTTCACATATATGTTCAATTTGTGTTTATAATTAGCACAAGTGTTCATTTATGTCAATTTGTGTTCATATGGGTGTATACATGTCAATTTGTGTTCATAATTACCAAGACGCTCGCTTTGATTATTTATTTCACTTTTTGATCTCGAAATCTAATTGTCACCATAAACAATTTTAACATTCTCAATGTTGTCGTGTTCTTTTCCAATGTGTTTATCCATAATTACTTAAACGGTAACAAACACTTTACTAGTGGATCTCATCCACCAATCACAAATTTATAAATACTAAAAATGGAAGATTAATATTAAAAAATGAAAAAAAAATCACAAGATCATAAGTTAAAGTGTAGGGACAGTTTACCAAATGCTTATCCGGAGAAGCGCTTACCAAGTCAGATTATCTCGCCGGATGAATATGGTAAAAGACCAAGAATCTTACTCGGTAAGAGCGAGACAAGGATCAAGAATCTTACCCGGTAAGTGAGAACGACGACTCTTTCCACAGTAAGCGCTTATGGGATAAATTGTTGCATTAGATGCCGTTTTGGTGGACTAAAATTTTACCCGGTAAATAAATAATAGTGTTAAATTTTAACCATAAGCACTTACTGGTAAATGTTTGGTAAACGACCCCTAAATATAATCAACTAATTGTATGTTAAAATATACTAGAAGGATACTCACACAATGCAGCGAAATACATTTCGATTTTAATATTTTGTTTTATTCTTTGTCCCTGTAGATATAATACGATTTTTTATGGCTTTGACAAAGTAATAATATTTTTATTTTTGAATAAAATATAAAACTGAAGATATCATAAAACTTTGAAAAAAATATATCGATATTAGTATTAAATAAACTATTTAAAATTCTTATTTTTCTATTATTTTTTTAGTTCAACTTTTTATTATAATTCAATGAGAAGTCAAATATTTATCCTAATTATATTTTAGAGTTTTTATATTTAAAATAAAATATTTATCTTATATTTGATTATATTTAACTATTGTTAATTACACGAATTAAAAAATAAAGCTTTAATAAGTTGTACTTATGTACAATCTATTTGTAATCTTGAATTTTAACTAATATGTATTAATAAACAGTACTTCATGCATAAAAAAATGATTTTTAAGAGTTTTTGTTATAATAACCTATTTTATAAAACTATATTTGATAAGATTTGTAATTTGTGCATTTATTTATTCTTTTAGTTTGTCATGAAATTTAATGTTTATTGTACATATGCACCATGTAATTATAGTCCATTTAAATTTCTGTATTGATTTAATTTATTTGTTTGAACATTATGCCCATCAATTTATTTTGTATAATTAATGTTAGAATTATTTAAATAGAATTAATAATTATTATATCTATATTATTAATATTAAATACAAATTAGTAATGCATCAAGAATTATATTCTATTAACTGGTTCTCATGTGTTGTTTCATATATGAAACAACATATGGGAGATATATATTGTTCATACAACATTGTTTGGTGTACGTGTGAAAGAACACAAAAATACGTTCATATATGAAACACACACGCATACACACACAAGATTGAAACATGTAAAGCATTATAAATCATAAGTTAAAATCAAACTCATTGAATTGTTTTGATTGGTTTTCACGGGTTTGTATTTGATTATTCATTGGTGAAACAACATTGTTTACTTAAAAACTCATTTTTCCCATTTGAAATCACTTAATCAATGTAATGTTTCATTAGTAAAACGACATTGTATTAAAAACATATCAACCCAACGTGTTGTTTCATTAGTGAAACAACACTGCATTATCAACACAAATCTACCTATGTCTTGTTCCAAAGAAAGAACATTGTTGTTTAAACAACAAAACAAAAAATGAGTTTTTAAGGAAGCAACTCATAAGATATTAAAGACAATTATGCAAGTTAAATATGTGTGTTTTATAACATAGAGTGTATATATGGGCTCAGGTTAACACTGAAAAGCACAAAAAATTTGAGAATTGTGAGAACATGTATATTTATTGATGCACATACAATATTAAAATGTGTATTGAGTCATGAGTATATTCATCAGTACAAATCTACCATGTATGCAAGTATATATGCATTGACACTTATATTCACTGAAATTTATTAGTGTATATGCATAAATGAATATATAGGTTCTCACGGTTCTCAATTTTTTTTTGTTCTCACATGAGCTGGCCCTTATATATGTGTGTTGTTCTTATGAGCTAAATAACCATCGATATATAGTTTATAAGTGCATAAAAAGAATCACATGTACCCGTCCTATTTCCGTTTTAATTAATTTTCATTGCAGAATACTATAGCTCTCCTTCAACCACAGATAGAGCATGAACGCCAATTTATATCACATTTGATGATAGAGAACGAGATGCTAGCTAAAGAACTGCAAATTCGTACTGATTTAGATAGTCTGAAACAAGGTATTCAATATAATATATTTTTTGTGTTTATTAATTTATTCAAACATAATTTATGTAAAAAGATGAATACTAATTTGCTTTTCTAATTAACTTTGCAGCCCAAATTGCCGAGAAGACAATGGAGAGACAAATGTTGAGGGGATTACTCAACACGAAATTGCAGCATCAACCGAACAACTGAAAATCAACTGGAATAAGACAACATGCCTTCTAGACTTTGATCTGAATAAGTTTGTGTGTCGTCCTAAACCCTAGCTCGAGCCATCAATTAGACAAGTTGGGTCCTATCTAAAACTATTTGACGTTTTAATATGTTGTGGATTTGAGGACTTATTCTATATCGGTTATTTTTCTATGAGAAATTCATTATTAACA
The DNA here is from genome assembly GCF_001531365.2 of Cynara cardunculus var. scolymus. Taxonomy (NCBI): domain Eukaryota; kingdom Viridiplantae; phylum Streptophyta; class Magnoliopsida; order Asterales; family Asteraceae; genus Cynara; species Cynara cardunculus. The sequence continues at coordinate 17,830,490 of NC_037536.1, read as the reverse complement.
CACTTTCTACTTTAATTAACGAGTTAGATTTTATGTTTAAAGTTTCCGACTTCATCATTCATTAGATTTATCGTCAAAATATATTTAGCAATAATTTATGATAACTTGATCAATAATCAAACAGAATAAGAATATAAAAAATAGGAAAACGACCCAATCACCATTTACACCATTACATGCCAAGTGTCAATGCAGTATTGGTTGGTTTGTTAATTTTTTTAAAATACAACTTAAAAATAAATTTTTACATAAAAAATATACCAAAATTCCTATTTTTCAATTTCCTCCCAATATTAATGGATATTTGTTACCATATTTTTCATTTCTATCTTCATTATCTTCAAAAAATAATTATATAATTTACAATTTTTAGATCTGTAATTTAATATTTTTGTATCTAATTCAAATATATTTCATTTATTTTCAAATGTATGTTATTTCTATATATTTAAATTACAGTTATAAAGTATGAAATAGTTTTTATATACTTTGTATAGTCTAAAATAAAATAAAAATCAGTCATAGATAATAGTGTGTTATTTTGACATCTTCTTGTCTAGTCAGCTTAGTTGGTTGGACTGGTATTTTCTATGTCAATTTTGTTCATGTTTTGGCTTTGGTTATGATTCTGGTTGGTTGTCCATTGTTGTTAGGGTTCTTTCCGATATTTTGGTTTTATGTATCTTGCAGAATCTTGATCTTCTCTTGTTCTTTTTGGTTGACAGATATTTCCTCTAAAAAACATTATATAGATAAGTTTTATAAAATAAGGTTTTAGGTTCGGTTGGATTATTAATGAACCATATAAAAACTGGATTTAGTTTTAGTTGAAGTTGAAGATTATGCAGGTAAATGAGATAAAATGTTTTTTTTAATTAATGAGTTGAGTTTCATAACACCTTCAATCTGGAAAGAGTGACTAATTTTTTTTTTTTTTTTTGTAATACATCAATTGAAAGATAAATTTCTTTCTACGGACAATACGTGAACTACCTAAAACGGCAATTTTAAGGTTTAACATCAAGTTGCTATGTAAAATAATTATTTCAACAAAATAAATTTTAATTATATTTTTGCGTCAATATAATAATATAAAACCAAATACAATAACATAGATTAGTAATAGAAAAATCAAAACGAAAACACAAGTTAAAATCTAGGAAAATCATTTTTGGTTCCCTCAAAATAATCAAATTAAGAGGCAAATTGAATTTCAGAATGCATTAATTGAACATTTGTGAGACGAGTATACTAACTCAAACCATTTCACGAAGCATCTGTCTATAACGGTTTTGAGAACTTTCTTATAAACTTGTCTTTTTACAGGACACTTTTGTTTATAGTACATGTTGTCAAATAATGTTGTATAAAATAGCTAATACAACACTTTATTTTAAAAACATCCTACAGATATTGTTAAAACGTCCTATAAACCTATTATAGCAATTTTAGATAGGACGTTTTTGGTTTGATTTTATAAACTTAAATCCTGTAAAGTATTTTATTAAGGTGCTTAAATCTTTTAGGTGTCATATAAAACCAATTTTGTTGTAATGAGTATAAAAGATATTTATGCTTTCGGATGTGTGTTACTTCTAGAATTGAATGAATGTAAATGTTTGATGAAAATATTAATTGGAAAAATATTATTTTTATTTTTATTATATTTTATTAAAGTAGAAGGGTACTCGTGTGATGCATCTATATAAATTTTGATTTTAATATTTTATTTTATTATTTATCTTAATCGATGTTATAATATAGTCTTATGTGATTTTGAGAAAATGATGATGTTTTTATTTTTGAATAAAAATATAAATTTGAAGATATCATAAAAATTTGACAAAAATATATCGATATCAGTATCGAATTAACTATTTAAAATTCATCATTTTTTGTGTAATTTTTTAATTCAATTTTTTGATTATAATTTAATTTAGGTACAATAACGAAATAATTTATATTTGATTTAATAATATAATTTTCTTATAAAGATAATAATTAATTATTTTATTAGAACTCGATAATTATCCTAATTATATTTTAGATTTTTTATATTTTTAAATGAGATGTTTATCCTTTATTTGATTATGTTTATCTGCAGTTAGTTATACGAATTCAAACATCGAGTTTTAATAAGTTGTATTTATGTATAATTTACTTGTAATCTTAAATTATAAATAATATGCAACAATATACAATACTTTATGCATAAAAAATGGTTTTTAAGAGTTTTTGTCAAATGCTTTGTAATAGGAGTATAGATAAATTATTTTAAAATTCAAGTAATATCTATTTGTTGATTCTGAAAATTAATTACAAATAAAATAATATGTTATAAATAATTATACTATTTATTATTATTATAATAATAATAATAATAATAATAAAGATGTTTTAATGTATAATTAGAGTTGAATTTTTTTGTATCAAGTGAGCCCACAGTTTGTAGCGTTTGGTTGGAGTTATTCTTAATATAACAAAATATTTCATTAATATTTTTTACTAGAAAATCATATCATGAAAATTAAAATAATTGCATCTTCATTTTTAAATCTAAAATATTAATTTATAATAAAATTTTAAATTTAAGAAATTATTCAAAAAACAAAAAAAAAATTAGTTTGATACATACAATGTTGATATATGTTTTTATTTTTTCATGTGATCGTTAAATTAGCAAAAGATATTCAACTATTATTTATAATTTCTATTTTATTCAAACATAAATTCTAGTTTTTTTTTTTCTTTTTTAATGCAAAAATTTAAGTTCTAATTCACGATTTACAATAAAAAAAAAATTTGCATTAATTATGCCGTATCTGCTAGTATGAAAAAAATATTTTTTATATTTGGTTTTTTATTAAACTTTGATATAGCAAAAAATGCATTAATTTTAATATAATATAATTATATATATATATATATATATATATATATATATTGTAATCTCATTTAACTATATAATTACAAAAATATATGAACCACAAGAATGATGCTTGATTGGTTTGAGCTTGGCTCCAAAGGTCAAAAGTACCAGGAGGTCTCAGGTTCAAATCTAAGGAGGAATAAAAATTCCCTTGTGGCCACGGAGGTTCAAATGCGGTGACTCCGGGTTATCTGCAAAGCAGATGGTCGTTCTGGGATTAGTCGGCTCGCATAGCGGGTTGGATATCTAGGTTAATCATATATATATATAGGGTACAACCAATACAACTCAATTAATTGAGATATTTATATAAATGATGAGAATTCATTTATTATGATTTAAATATGTATGTAAGATGAATAAGGTTAATTAATTATGATCAATACTTTATATTAAGAAACAATCAAAATTCTATGAAATCACATATTCATCAAATTAAATGAACGGTTGAAATTGAGTTGTATTGGTTATATATATATACTCACACGACCAAACTAATTTACTAATTACATGTGTTATTATAAATAGCATTTGGAATAAATAGGGAAGTTGATGGAAGTAAAGAGATTGTTGTTGAAGAAATGGAAAACACATATGAGTTGAGTTTTGATGGTTACGACCCCATGAGTCCAGTGACGAGTGATGAAGGTAGCAACGTTGGCATTGCAATTCCAATGGGTGCCAAGAGCAGCATTTCTGCCACTATTGATGCTGCCATTGAACATGAAATAAGAATGGGTACATTAGATCCCAACATGGATAGGAAATCCATGAGACGGTACGTAAAACAATATTCCATGTGTCGTCTATTGTCTTAGCATTGTTACAAACGTTCTCGTTGATTTTGGTAAGTTATAACTTGTTTATTTCAATAGGATCATCTCGAATCGTATCGCTGCCAAGAGAGCTCATGAAAAAAAGATGAACAAAATGATGGAGTTAGAGAAAAATCGAATAACGTTGGAGGTATTTTACGATACCAATTCTTTTGTTGTTGATTCTTGTCGCAATATTTTTATAATATACTCTCAAATATGACTCAGCATTTCTTCTTAAATTTAATTATTATTATTATTATTATTTTACTATTTAACATCATAATACATATATTCGGTTTGCTTTTTCTAAATTTTGTATTCACATATAATAAATGGCATTGTTCTATGATAAATATATAAATGGCATTGATTTCATGTTATTATATTAGTATTTTTTTATAGTCTTAGAATCGCATTTATTATTTTACAAGTAAATCGAATAAACACTTGTAATTAATCTGTAAGTATCTTGTTTTTCGATATCTTTTTTTATCGGTTTTGTTACAGGGAACTGTAGCTACCCTCCATACTCAGATCGAGCACGAACAACAACTTCAATCGCGTTTGAGGGTGGAGAACGAAATGATGACCCGGCAATTTCAAATTTATGTTGACTTAACTGATTTGAAAGCGGGTATTTGGCTAAATTAATATTCTCTTATTTAGTAATTTAATTCTACAAATTTACATGAGAAAATGAGAAGTATTAATTTACTTGTTTAATTAATTTTGCAGCCCAAATTGCTGAGAAGACAATGGAAGAGCACGCGTTAAGAGAATTACTCAATATGCAATTACAGAACCAACGTGACAACTAAAAACCGAACTTAAATGAGAGGAGATCTTGGACTCATCGAGACTTCAATCTGAATGATCGTCCCATATGCCCTAGTTATCTATTTGAACATGACGGATTCTATTTAAATTTGTTTTAAGACATTATTCTATATTTGTTTTTTTATGGGCAATTTAGTATTTCACCATATGATTTTACCATAGATTAATTTAAATTGATGTTGTTACGATTCCCTCGTATCTCTATTAAATGCTTGTGAGATTGTTTTGATACTTGTGATTGTCCTTTGGTAGACAATCAAGTCTTGATAAACACATAATGCAAATATGTATTTAGGTTACAAATTATATGTGAAATAATACTTGAATTGGTTCTTATATGAAGATGGATAACGATCAATTTTGTTGATTTTTAATTCGGTATTTAAAGTGCAATATCATATCAATCTTTTGTCATCAACTCGATTATAATAAAGGAGTAGAAAAAGAATGTTTACCACGTGAACAAAATAAAGATTGTAATACAATAATTTAAAACTACCATGTTAAATACGCAAACGAAAAACGATTAACTATAAGGATTAATGAATCCCGACCTTAAAGGTTTTCAGTGACACTTTTTCGTTGCGAGTCGATAAGTCTCAAAACCCCAGGATTGTAGTTAAATGATTTGATCATCTACAGTGATCAACCATTGCAAAGTCGATGTAGGACACCGACATAAAATGCAGTAGAATCATAGTAGAGAGCTCGAGAGTTGAAACTCTTTTCATGTGTTTTAGAATAATCGGTAGTCTCTATATTTATATCAAAAATTGAACAAGAAAATGGATCAATATCCCAAAAACAAACTTCAAAAAATGGATTTGTGCATTAAAACATCAGATTGATTATAGAAGGTGTATTAAAAGGGAATTTTAACCTTTCTTCATAAGGATTAATTTAGATTACGGATTTGTACGTTAAAACGTTTGATCGATTGTGGAAGATGTATTAAAACGAAAATTTTCCTTTTCATAAGAATTAATCCAAATTATTTGATAAATCAGAACTATTGGGAAACATCAATTCAAAGTTCTCCAAAAAGAAATAGCGTGCATAGGGTGTGGCTCCTTCCTTAGCTCTGATGCATCATGTGAATACTCGGGAATCCTGCAGTCTGTGGCCTCGACCACACACGTGTGTGTTACACTTCCATAGAACCCCCACCTTTGCCGACTAACTCATTCAAACACTAGTTGAGGCGCAAAATATATGAAAACAATGCACATATCCTAGTAATAGTTTCACGATACTCAAATATTATCTCAAACTTGTTTATTAACATTATTTTTTGAACATATAATATTTATATACAACAAATACTTATACGCATATGCTCCAAAGAAAACTTAGATCCCTTTTTCTTCATTGGAGGAATTGTTGATGGGAGAAGAGGGGGAATGGGGTTCACAACCATCAACCATCAACCATCAACCACCACGTGCAAGACATTGAATGGCGCAATACACAACTTGGTCCAACGTTGCCACTTACGGAAGTTATGACAACAACATTAATTTATACCTTTGGTTTTAAGTCACTTCCATTCTTAAGTATCCAAGGTCCCAATTTTCATTTATCTATTTTTTCACTAAACCTATGGTTTATGGTTTGTTAGAAATAACCTATAATTATTACAATTTATAAAAACATTTGAAATTTAGTTCCTTTTTCTAATAGCCATCACAAAATATCGTTAAATATCAAACATTTTTTTTCTATCCAGTCTCGTTTTCGTTTTCAAATAATTGGGCCTTTTGGTTCTTCTGACTAACTTTCAAGACTCCCATCCACCGACCCTCTCTCCTCTCTCCTCCGCCAACAACAACACCACCCGTCCCTCGACAATCTTCTTCTCCGCCAAAACAAATCGAACTCCAAATCAAAATCTAAATTAAAAATTATAGCAAACCATAAATTAAGCCTTAAATCAAAAACTAAAATCAATTCAAGATTCCAAGTCTTTCAATCCAAAACGAATCCAAATCGTTCAATCTAAAACAAAAACAAAAATTCATTCAAAATCACTCAATCCAAAACGAATCTGAAAAGGTTCAACATCATCAATCATTCTTTCGACCAAATCCAAAACAATGATCGTCAGACTCTCATCGTTTATTCGTTCTTTCGACCAAATCCAAAACAAACCTAAACCCCTCCACGAACCTACAACCTCTCATGATGTTCAATGAGAACGAACCCTAAATCATTGCCAAGTAGAGTTTCTAACCCACTTATACAAGACGCTAAATTTGGGGCTTGCAAGTTCTCCTAAGTTTCTAACCCTACTTGGACAAGTCTTTCCTTCTCAAGAGGAAGTTTGAAGAAGATAAACTATAAGGGTGGTGCCTGATTAGTTTGAGCTTGGCTCCAAAGGTCAAAAGTACCAGAAGATCTCAGGTTCAAATCCAAGGAAGAATAAAAATCCCCTTGTGGCCACGGAGGTTCAAATGCGATGACTTCGGACTATCTGCAAAGCAGGTAGTCATCCTGGGCTTAGTCGGCTCACATAACGAGTTGGATATCCAGGTTAATCAAAAAAATGTTTGAAAGAGATAAGAGTCGGAGAAAGGGATGGGGGCAGAGATGTAACATCAACACTTTGTTCTCAGAGTCTTTTTATCTCTTTTCTTCCAAAATTTGAAGAATTTTATCTATTTTTTTGGGGTTTTTTTGTATTTTAAATGAGAGTTTAGCATAACTGTAAGCATCATTTTTTCCAGATTTCTAAAAAGAATAAAATAATTGTTAGAGATATTCTAAATACGAATTGGATTTTCAGGAATTAATTACAAAAAACCGTGGCGAACCAATATCCTTCAAATGCAACATTTAAATTTTATTAATGAAGCAAATTATAAGAAACTCATATTTGGGCAAAATAATATGTAAAATTAACATGTAATTTATTATAACTTATTAAATAGTTATGTTCAGTAACAAACATTTATAAATACATTTGACTCAATAATTTTAAAAAACATTAATTATGTCTTTGGAATATTCTACAATTTTATTATCTTGATATATATTTTTTCAAAACTTTATATTAAATAACAATAATTAAATTTTATTGGTGAAAATAAATGAAAAAACATATCTTTTTTTATTAAATTTAAAGCATCTCCAAAAGATTTTTTAAAATAAATATTTTATTCCAACAAAATTTCTATAATGTTTTTTAAAATAGAGAAACTCCAAGTTTAAATTCTATAAAACTTGATTGGAGGTGAGAAAAATAATTTTTTTTATTCAAATTAAACAATTATTGTTTTAGAGTGAGTTACATTTTTGGTCCCTTGTCTTACATCTATGACCGCTTCTTGGTTTTCGTCCTTTAAATTCGTAAACTAATGGTCCAAAAATCGTGTTTTTAAGCCCAAATAAGTCGCTCCCATTAATGTCGTGAGAAATGAGGTCATTAAGTGTGCATGTGTCTTTAACGTGAGGGACATTCTGTTCTTTTAGATGAGGGATAAAAAAATGTATTTCACTCAAAAACCTTTGTTTTTTTACTTTTCTTTGAGTGAATTATATTTGTGGTCCCTTATCTATGTCAACATTTTTAGTTTTGGTCCCTTATCTATGCCAACATTTTTAGTTTTGGTCCCTTATCTATGCCAACTTTTTTGGTTTTTGGTTTTTGGTTTTTGGTTTTTGGTTTTTGGTTTTTGATTTTGATTCCTAAGATTACATTTTGTCCCTTATTTTCATGTACTTACTTTTAAGCTTATGGAGGAATAATTAAAGCATTAGAAATAAGAAAATAAAATTTCTCAATCAAAACATGAAAAATGGACCAAAAGTGTATTTTATGAATTTGAGGGATGAAACCAAAAAATAGCCACAAACGAGTGACCAAAAATGTGGTTCACTCATTATTTTATTTTAGAAAAATAAAGTGCATTGAAATGGTAAAATTTTAAAAAATATATATTTAATAATATAATTAATGATGAAATTTTTAAAACTAATAATTTGTTGGAGTTGATTGTAATTTTTTGAGATTTTGGCAGGTTAGGTGATGGATAAACTAGCATATGAACAATCATGTTTGAAAAAAACTAGTTGATAAACAAATAAAATTACAAGAAAGAATATCTTAAACAATTAGTCAATTCAAAATAATATAACTAAAACAAATTCCTAAAAATATAATATGTGAATTAATACAAATAAAATAGTAAAAATATTATGAATATAATACGTTGATTAAA